>NC_058029.1:22123142-22385642 GCF_019176455.1 Solea senegalensis
ACGAGGACGAGGACGAACCCTTTCTGCCTTAACATGGCAGAGCAGACACAGAGGGATGAGGCTACACGGGGCTGCTTTGCTGCTCTGCTCTACGTCAGAAACCAAACAAGCCAAAACTGCTGATGCTGTACAAAGCAGAAATTAGAATCAAAAAGAGATTGAAAATAACAAAGAGAGCCATTAGTTTGTTATTATCATTGCTCTTTATTTTTTTAGATGGGATGAGTACAGCTGTCGCTGATAAACAGAGAGGTTTATGATTGATAGTCTGAGACATTCAGGAAAGAACTATGCATTACCAAAGGTCTGGACTGTTTTACTGTCAGACAATGTTGTTGTTTTTTTACTTTTTCCTTCTTAATGTCGTTGTTGATCTTATTTTTGACCATGACTCTAACATATTTGATTTACCTTTACACCTACGTTCCCTGATACATGCTGGTCCTCCACTATCAAAGCTTCGGTCCACTTTTTACATTCTTTCTTTTATTACGTCACTTGAAATAGCTGGATTTTGCCAGTTGAAGCTAGTTTTACCATATATGTATATATACAGTATATACTGTGTGTGTGTATATATATATATGTATGTATAAAATCATGGGTACGTACGTCTAATTGTTTGAGGTGGATGTTTTTAGTCACTGTGTAAAAGAACCACTGTCCTTTATAGTCATGGCCTTGTTCAGTGGTTATGGAGAGAGTTGATGTGGACTTGAGAAATCCCTTAATATTGTATTGCATAGTTTTGACCTACATATGTGGAGCGAAGCTGTTTGAGGGACTTGTTGGACAGGCAGTGATGCAGCACAGATGTTTTTGATGTCAGCCTCATGCTCAATTCCCCGTCTTCTGCAGCTGAATTACATGTTGTCACGTCACATTTCTGCAAAATTAAGGATGCCAACTGCCGTTTATCTCCACGACCACATTTCTCTGCATCAACATTTTAATGTTCTGTAACACTTTACACCTCAACGGTTGGCGTTGTTAGAGTAGTTTTTGTCCAATTCACACTCCTCTTTTAAGCTTTTATGCCACAAAATAGGCTTTGGTATATAACATGTTAGCACACGCCTTTTTTCACTCACAACAAGTTAAGGTTTGCACAGGAATCCATCCACGCCGCACTCACCATTTAGAAATATGATACATTAGGCATGTCATTGCAAAACAAAAATGGAAGTCTATGCAGTATAGGTGTGTAAATTATGTAAAAAGAAGAAAAAAATGCCATAGTATCTTATATTTATGAAAACCCTTTAAAACTAAAGTGTTGTAAACGTATAACCATGCAAAACACTGAGAGAAACCAATGCTAAAGACAAATATGGGCATTAAAATGCAATCATTGAAACTAAAACAGTTTACAACTCTGTTTGCACATCTGAGCAAGACTGAAAGGTTGTAGTCTACTGATACTGTAAATCTGTGTAGTCAGTGTAAAATACATCCCATCAGAATGTAACATCCATGTTTCTCATGTCTCATACTGTACATAAATGCACCATTCACAGTCAGAACAGCAAAGTGCCAATCGCAGTTCGATTCTATGTTCCACGGTACCCACTGTGAGGAAAGTAAAGTAGCTTCAGTGAGTCAGTGTTCTACTTTTCCAGCTGTTTTCAAGGTGTTGAAGACCATTTGATCCTCCATGATCCTCTTACATCCGGAAGGCTCACATTACAGCTTAGGGAAATCAGAAAAAAAGCCTTTCAATGGTTACTCTAGCAAGATTATTAATGAGGTATTTTGTTTATGCTTGTATTAAAAATCCGTAGTGGGGGGGGGTTAAGTCCCTTTCATGCCCCGGACACGTTTCCTTCGTCCCACTTTCTAAAAGGAGAATAGCAGCTGAGTGATGATCGTGTTCGCATCTGGTTTCCTTGTGTGAGTCATGTTCAGTTTCTTCTGAGAAGCCTCTGCATATGCATGAGCTGAGAGATGCAGCAGAGAGACGGGGCTGGAAATCGGGCTGGGAGTTGAGTTTTGATACGGTATCATCGATAATATCTGGACCTCTATACCGATTCCTCCACAATACTTTGCCCTACACCAATTTTATGAAACTGGTAAAGTTTATAACAAACAAAAAAAAGACACTACAATGACTCTTTGTTTCAGCTAGTCCAATTTTCTGCTCCCTTTGTCGTGTCACGTTAGATCTTCTCAACATAGCTTCATTCATTAAACAAGCAGCAGCCACACACACACACACACACAGGATAATCCCCGTCTGTCTCTGGTCATAACGTCCCACACACATGGAGACAGACAGACACGAGCACTGTTAGATCTCGCTCAAAAAAAACATGCTGTATGATTATTGTTATTAACTTGCAAGACATTGAATTTTGATATCAAATGACAGCACTTTTTTTTTTTTTATTGAAGTATTGAAGATCAATTCTCAGTCTGAGGTGAATATGTCTGGTCGTTAAAAACCCATGAAGGACTCAAGGACAGACGGAACTTTCTCCCTCATCCTCACATGCGTCTTTTATTGTTGTCAACATTTATGTGCAACATTACTTTTATTGGGTTCTAAAATGGTGTGTGTGAGAGAAGCTTCTCTCCATCTGTGCGTGGATGTTTCACGCTGCCATTGTCTCACCACAGGCTTCATGATTTGGCCGCAAATTCAACTCCTCATGCCGCAGTAACTGAGTCTGAGACATTTCGTCAGGTTTCAGGAAGGTCACAGTCGCTTCTTTCTTCATAAACACTTGTACATAAAGACTGTAAACAAAGCAGTATTTTCCTGTCCAAACAAAACATGAATAACATTGTTTTGGGCTGTGACTGAGAGGGAGAGGGAAACCAAAAAAAACATGCATATCCTTTAATTTAGTCCAAAGACTTATTTTCAAAGAAGGGGGGAATCATTGTTTACATGTTGTTCTTCTTCACACCAAATGCTTCTTTTTGGGGGTAAACATCTGAATGTCGTACACATGGTTTAGCTTTAACCACTCGTGTCTTTTTCTCCAATCTGGATCATTTTTTTCTTCCATCACTGGTGAAATATGTTAAGTCATGTCAGATGTTTTCATTGAATGTGTTGGACTGAATCACAGCGTTAAAACTGTTCATTCACTTCAGCTTTATGATTTTATTCTCTGCTTTACTCTTTCAAGTGCTTTACTGTAAAAAAAAAACAAAAAAATGTTTGTTTTTCAGGTACGTCTGTGTCCCTTTTGTTATCTTTATCAGGATTTGTTTTTCTTTTCTTCTCCTGCTCATGTTTACTTGTAACCAAACTCCAACGTTCTTTTGCAGCTTAAATGCTTTAAAGTGAAGGCATCGTCTACAATCAATGAAACACGCTGGTAACAAACTCTTAAATAAGGCCACTCTGGTGTTGTGTTAGGCAGCCATTAGTTTACTTTCATGTTCATCAACATAGCAGGGTCTTCATAACCAAGTGGAAAGGGAACTTCTAGGAAGGTTTCCATTAGAGGATGAGTTAAATGCTGAGTGGTTTATTATGGAGACTTTGCTTCAGATTCATCACCATGAACATCAGGTTATTAAGTCGGGTACATTTTTTTGTTGCGTGATGCATATTCATGTAATCAGGCTGACAAACTGCAGTGCCATGCGACAGTTGACTAAACACCTTCTAATGGCCGTTTTTACAGGTAGAAATGATTGAGAACTGCAGTGTGCGTTGAAAAGTGTTGAGCACTAATTTTGCTTCGTGATGTATACATATTTTTTCTTCAGTATATAGTAATGAGTGTGTTGTCATTACTCCACCACCTAAAGACTGTTTTCCTCCCTTGTTTACCTCATCAATCTCTATTCCACACACACACACACACACGCACGCGGCGTGACTGAGCACTTTAACAAAGCAGTACCTTTAACTCATCGTGCTGATGTTAGAGAGAGCAATAAGTGGCTTTAATGTAATGTACACACACACACACACATACACACATACACGTCACAGGGGAAAGGAATGTACTTCATGATGGGCCTTATAAAAAAAAGGGATGGTGTCTGTCTTTGCTCGGAGGCAAACGTCGTGATATGACTCGATGACAGAGCGGTGACCATTTTGTTTGTCGTTTTCTCACATGTTAGTTTTGCTGATCTTCATGTGTTTGTTGGATTTACTTGTTGTTTGCAGTTTGACTATTTCAATTTTGCAATAATGAGATTGTTTTATTTTCTATACACATGACTAGGAAATATATATATATATCTATACATACATAAATATATAAATTAAAAAAAGGTATATTAGACATTTATTATAAGGATGTACAAATAAGAATCTGAATGATAAGTGTGCACTCTCTTGCTAACTTTTGCCGTAAAGCATTCCATTCCTGTAACCACTAGTGAAAACTAACAACACGAGGTGAAACTGCAGAAGTCAGAAACTGTATGAAAATTAAAGTTTTACTTTATGATGCAGCTGTGTCCACGTGTTGTCACTAACCACAGATTTTTATTTGGATTTGGAAACAGACAAGTATTGTGACACTATTTTTCTCCATCTGACTATCAGGCCTGTCTGAGGGAGCGTTTGTGTGTATACAGCAGCAGCACAGGGGCGGGCGGGGACAAGCAGCTGAATGAGCAGGTTTTTAGAGCTTTGTGTTTTCAGTCAAACTCCAACCTGTTTGCAGGCGCATGTTTGCTTTACTCGCGCAGCGTTACTGTTGCCTCCGTCTGTCTCGACATAAAATGGATCACTTCCTGTGTGCAGCACAGTAAAGTCTCTGAGAAACATGCGATCTAAGCACCGCTATAATGAGAAACACAGAGGGACTTAATCAGCATTGTGTGATCATTTATTCATGTTTAAAAGTTATGGACTACAATTTTAAAGGAATAGTTCAACATTTTCTTTTTTCTGTTTTTTTTAACAGATGATTAAAGGGAGTAAAATTTATTGGACATTATTTTCATTTGGCAGAAATTTAATTGACAAAATAATTATTCTTAATATTTTTAAGTGTATGAACTGACTGTTTTTATTTGTTTTTCATTATCCCAGAATGAGACTTATATTTATATCAGCTGTTTGGAGTCCGCCATTTTAGACCATCAGGTTTTTGCAATAACCCGCAGTGGACAAACTAAACCTATTTTGCATGTTGATGCTAACTAAAGGCAACAATGGTTCTCCAACACACAAGCTGCAACATGCAATTTTATTTTTGAAATTTTTTACACTCTGTAGCTTTAACGTTATCCCTGTGATAGCATGGTAAATATGAAGCCTCAAAACAACAAACCACAACTACAAGCGCTTAGATTTAGTAGTTGCTTCAGATGGAGCTAATCGAATATAACCGTTCTTAACCTTGATTCAGGGATCGCAGGATCATTTCTGGCGCCAGAAAATAAGACCTCACAGGTAGTACTGAGATGTATATACATCAAACTGCCTGTGTAATACAATCTGCCTTAGAATTAATGTGAGTGTCAAAGTCTGTTCTCATGCAAAACAACAACAAAGACTTATTTTGTGAAACTCGTTTCATGCACAAAACTCGGGGGTTGCGTGCCCGAGTCTGATTGGTTTGGTGAGTCACGGCTGTCATATGTATTTGTATTGTATGTAAATTGTCAAACACATGCAATGTTGAAGGCTAAAGAATAAAGCTAGGTATGCATACATCAGCCACAACATGAAAACTAGTAATTGGTTCGGCTGATGTGGTTTTAAATAAGTTAATCTTGTGATTTAGAATGTGCTAAATGATTTATTACATACAGGATCAACACAGGCACCTTGGCCTGTTATAATTCCTCTGGCCAGAAGGAGGAGGAGTGCCGTGCAGAGTAATTAACCAGTACAGTCAGCTGCTATACAGAAAATAAACACTGCAGTGTGAGTCCCTAAAGTATTCTTTAGAGAGGAGGATTTGGATTTGTGTACCTAGAGGACATTTTATAATTGCATACTTGGTAATGGAGTCTAATAAAGTCAGTCTGACCTGTCGGCCTTGTTAACGTGTAATGGTGTTATTCAGCTTGGCAGTGCAGCGGTTTTCATCCAGAGAGAATGCTGCAGCCACTTTGGCTGAGATCATTTGTTTATTCCACTTCTCTTTCTGTTTAAATGGGAAATGAAAATGACCAGCTTGGCCTGAAAGCTGCATTCATTCTGTAATAGTACATGGAACGGATAGTCTCTCACTTAAAACAATTCACTTGTTTTAATTGTTTGCTGTTGTTGAATTGCATGACTCTGTGAGGTCAACTGACTTCTAATCTGAGAGTCAAGTTATTGAAATTGTTGTCGCCTGGAAAATCCGCTTTATATTTGCATTTGTGGCTGATACTCATCCAGAGGAATTAATGGGACATGAAGAGTAAAACCCCACATCACTGACAGACAGCTAAGCCAAGCTTCTTACAGAGCAGATTTCAAGTATTTGCTTTCTTGTGAATATCATTAACCATGGAAACTGTTATAGGCTTGAAAAGATCAGAGAAATGTTGAAATAATTAAAAATGAACGATGTCAAGCATCTGCAGTTTTACCTGTTTCCTGTCTTTGATATCAGCCCATGCAACATACATACATACATACATACACATATGTGTATAAGGAAAGATTTGAATAATCCATCAATGAGGTTGAGTTGATGGATGTTGCATAGTATTCTATTATCTTATCTTGAATTGGAGCGGTACACTGTGTTGTTATAATGTGCCGTAAACGCAGATTCATTAGTAACCTTTCATGGTGCTGCAAATTTAGCAAGTATGGGATAAATTGGTTGTGTTGTGTCTCCCTGGGATCCTTCATTGTTTAGAATTGTTGCTCTTTACGCATAATGATGCTGCCTGTTTTGAATATTGAAGCAGCCTCTCTCTGACCCTCAGTCGCCCCAGAATAAAATGGAGGTACGGAGAGAGTGTTGTGGTTATTTGCTAATCTTCTGTGACGGACAGCGAGTTCTAACTTTTTAGTGATGCACAGTGCACAACATCATAAGGGTGAATATTATATAATACAATCATTTTTAATGATTGCAGGATGAGAGGTATTCAAATTCAGCCGTGGTGAGGGCTCAGGTTACTGCTTGTGATACACAAAGTAACCAGTGGGTGGCACTGTGTAGCCACACATTTACAAGCCCTGTCACTTTTTCACCTTTAATTTAACTATATGATCTGTTAGCACAATGAAAACATACTGACACGCTTAATTGCTGTATTGGGGAACAGAGTCAGATTTTCTATGGCCCCATTCCATCAGCTCAATGGTGTGTTTGCTGTTGCATTCACTCTCATTTACATGGTCCATATACTCCTCTCTAACGTATGGATAATTGTTGTGTTTAAGCAAGAGAAACCCTGCACCACTGCAACAGTGACTGAATGTTCCCATTTCTCGGCATTGGCTTGTAGTTTGGAAATATTTTGTTACACAATGAGATGTGAGGATAGCATACACACATACGGGTTCGTGCAACTCTGCTTTTAGAGACCCTCACTGACTTCTATTCTTCTGGACAGCCGGACCAAAGTGTTATTTTCTTATTTTCCCCAAACTTAACCAGTCCCCTCAAAATGATGTTCTGCCTCACTAAGACCATAAACCATTGTTTATGCCAGAAAAGGTTCTAAAAAGGTACAAAGTACAAGAAACACACACACACACACACACACACACACACAGAGCAATAATGCTGAGCTTCTTGTTCCACTGTTACTATTTGCATGGTGAATATCTGAGCTCTGCTCTATTTATATTGAGCGGAGCGATGAGGGATGCACCAAGCCAGTTAAGATGCAGAGTTTTTCAAAAGAAATGTATCACACAGTAAGCAAAGTAGTGAACATGTCGCTGTGGTGCAATGTGACCACGTGTGAGTGCATTTGCTTTCATGCTGAAAGTACAATTCTCTTCTCCTTTATAATTTCCATGCTTCTCTAATTGCACATGCATATATCCCATTTTAACAAATGACAAACGTTTCAAATGTTTTTCTCATTTATTTGACAGCTAAGGTTTTGTAGTTGCACAGTTACAGTGATAGGATTAAATGCTAATAAATGTACACAAAGGTCGTTCTATTGGCAATAGAAATTGAATATATTACCCATAAGTATGATTGTATAAACGTATAATCACTTTAAAGTAAAAGCATAATTCAGTTCAATAGATAGAATGTGCCTTTTGTTTTATACTTATGGCAATGAACCCTGATTTATAGAGGCAGCCATTTTCCCACAGCAACCCTGAACACACAAACCAGTCAAAGTGTGCTTTTTATATTTTGAGTTTTTGGTATGTGAAGGCCACCGTAATTCTTGTAAAATTCTTTTTTTTACATTGTGCTGTCAAAAACATATACAGCATAATACTCATCTCTATTCAGGTGTCAGTGTCACATCCTGTCAAGTGACCCAGAGTCCATGTACGGTTACAGTGGGGTCCATGTCCACAATATGCTTTGTGAAGAAGAGACTGTGTTTATGTCACTCGAACACCATGTTCCCGGGTCAGAGCCCCGCCCCATGAAGCTATTCCTGATATTTATGGCCCCGCATCAAACATCCTGCAGCTCGCCCGTGATTCCCAATGTCAAGGAACGCTTTGCTGCAGTGCTTCAACAAACAACACGCAGGCACGGTGACATTATGAATCTGGACACATTGACATGGGCCAATACATATCTGCTGAATGTTTGATGTATTGGAATGAGCAGAACACAGAGATGGACTTTTTCATTGGCATCCTGTTTGATGAATAAAACATCAGTGTAGGTTGGGACAGAACTGAATCTTTGAATACAAGAGTAGGAGCGGTTATGGATCACGGGGTATATTAGAGTCGGTGAGCATCTGCAGGAAATGTTTCAAAGACTGTTATCTGCATCTCCCACCCAGCTTCAGAGAAAATGAATGGTCGCTATGTGATTGTACAACAAATCTAAAATGCCAGTGTCTTTGAAAGCGAGTTACTTTCTTACAGTACATATCTACTCACATTATTATCAACGCCAATAAGATAAACCAAATCATTGCTTCTATTCCTTATTGCATTCTGTCTGTGATATCACTTCCCATCTTCTAAACTGTGAGTGAGTCTGATAACAAAGCCCAGCTGAGAGCTGTGTCCTGATTAATCACATCCAAATGGCTTCACATGAAGCACCAGATCTACTCTGTGCGCTTATAAATACAGTTTGTACATGAATGGAAAGAACACCAGTATGTTAATGACTCAAATGCTGTGTGTGTGTGGGGTGATAGTGCTGCATTATGAAAAGTCAGCAGACGCCACGAATGACATTTCTGCTGCGAAATCATTTACTGCATCTGGACATCAGTTGCTTTCAGGGGCGATGGGAAGTGAATGCAAACTATATAAGAAATGGTCTTCTGTGGGAGCCATTTATCTAAATAAACCATTTATTTTCAGTGAAAAATGCCTGTGCTTTGATTTCACCTCTGTCTGTTGGTAGCAGTAAGACTGTATTGCCGTACTCATCTATCCTGGTGATAAACTAGGCTGTCACTGGCAGATGCAGTTCCATGCAAGCTCCACGACAGGTCTGGTGTAGAACTTGGCCCTTTGAGAAATACTGACTTGATTTGTCTATTGAGTTGTTTTATAAAGGCAGCAGTTGGTATTTTAATTTTCGACAATAAGCACATTATTCGACATATAAATAATCCATGAGCTAAAATGTACCAAAAAAAATCTACATTAACATTAAGTCTTTGCTCAGGGCCTGTGCGACATGTGGACTCTTAGTCAATCCTGTCACTGTTTTAAAAAACACAGTGTTGGTAGAAAGTTGGATGCCAATCATCTCTATATCTTTTGTTGTGCCCAAAAAATGTAAATATTTCAGAGGAAAGAATTATGTACAAATACAGTGGGATATAAAATACAATTTGTAAAAGAACAATGACAAATAAGTGGTATAAACCTGAATCTCAAACACTCCAACAATGGACGGACATAGTCAAAGATCGCCAAATGTATATGTTTTTATTTGAGGGTTATTAAATAACATAGGCATAAAGTGTACTTTAGGTGGTTTGTGGGTGGTAAGAATGGTAAGTAGAGTAGAGGACGTTATCTACACGGGATATGAAGACAACCAAGGACTTATTCCAAGTTACATTACAACAACAATGTATAATGTACTGTATATATATTTGTGTTATATGTTAATATATGAAAATACTGAATAAATAAACAACTTATTACAAAAAATGAGGACATTGTTGAAAAAGTAAAATTTCAATTCCATGTTTATTATCTAGGTTTCAGTTAAAGAAAGGCTGTGTGCTTGATCTTATTGTATTCAAGTGTTATTTCTAAGTTTTTTTTTCAGGGACCAGAGAATGAGAAACATATGACCTGCTCTCTTTACTTTAATTAACGTTTCTAAAACTGAAAACTGTGTCTCCATAACTTCAGGAGAGTTGTACTGCATTGCATTTGATGCAATCTAATCCGAGTTTAATCCTCATCATACACAGACACTCAGCCATCACAAAGCCCCTCTCCCTGACGACACACTGTCCTTTAGCCTGCAATGAAGCCCACAGCATACTTCGTAGATTTACCCTCTCTTGGAGGAAATGCTTTGGGATCACAAACGAGGACGGCTAATTCGATTGTTCTGTCCTCTCCTCACTCTCTGTTCTGTAAATTACAGAGAACCAGTCTGACTCAATTAGGGCTGCAGTGGGAGCTGGCTTAGCAGTGGAAATGTGGGGTCAAATGCAGTCCATATTACCATAAAATTAGCTCATACTGCCATTTGCGACTACGAGTGACAACAAAAGAACATGCCCAAGGAGTTTTGTGTGCCAGATACGGGTTTTCACAGGAAAGGCTGAAATTCTCCAACCACAGAGACGGAGACAGTAGAGAGTGCAATGTGAGTCTCAGGTTCATCACACACAGTGTTACGAATGCCAATGACATTGATCATCTCCACTGAATACATCGATTTTAAGGATAACCTAAGGCAACACAGTGACAACCGGATCGCTGACAACCTGCAGAACCCCCCACCCCCTTTTGTGAGGGGTGATGCTGGAGGTTGACTTGCAATTAAAGTCCAATATTAAAACCAATCAGACATTTGTTCTCTCAAGGTGAATTAGTTGAATAGTGCTGCGTGGGCTCCTTGGTACGGGGCCAAATCATGAGCTCATCTATCTTATTTTAAACTCAAGAAAACACTGTCTGTATCGTTTATCTTCTGTCTTGCTCATGCAAACCTTATGTAAACACACTTATGAACTCCCTGTTTGCCAGTATAACACAAAATATGATTCAAACAGGGATATAGAAACATCACATATTTATGACATTCATTATGGACAAATATCTATGGACATGAGCCAACAATCTCACCATGACTAGAAACAGCCTAACAAGACCCACTGTGACTTGCATGCGTCGCTTTAATTTGAAGTAGGGTGTGAAACCTTCACATCTCTATAGACATGCCTGGAAAGCTCACTCTTGAGCTTAGGAAAATGTATTTGACAATCAAAGTTTTTTTTACCATATCACACAGTCTTCTTCAGCAGATGGAATTTGTTCAATCATGGAGATAAATTTGAACAGCTACTGAGCTTGCATGCCATCACTTCAGTCTCCATGACAACTGAGCAAACTATCCACCGATGAAGACCTCATGATACGGCTGAAAGCCCCAGAAAAAGCTGGTGAGTGCGTAAAACCTTCATCTGGAGTTTCTTTGTTCACTTTGTTATCATTGCTCATCACACAATATGCTTCTATTCTGTGAATAAAGTCAACTGCATTTATTCAACAGTGCAATCTGAAGTCTAGAACAGGCAAAAATAATATGAGACATGTGTCAGCAAACAACAATTCTTTGAGTTTGAAATCATAAAGACAGTGGGTGAAATTATAACAAAACCAAACAGTTACCCAAAGGCATTAGCAGTATTCTGATGCCCCGTGTGAACATTCAGCGCTGTTTGATGGCATTCATGAACAACCACATTTATCAGAGGCATCAATGATTATGGTGAAGTATCTATTTTTCTGAAATACCCTTTGGAAACCTCCTGTGGCTGTTCTGACAACACAGTTTTAAAGACAGTTTCAGACTGCTCTATAAAAACACAAAGGCAGGGGCCTCCCAGTGAAATGTCTCCATCATGGTTTCCACAGACTTCGCGCCACAAGTGGTCTTAAAGACGGCTTAGCCCCCCCTCATTTGTATTTGTCACACCCTCTGCTGAAGCTTTGTGCAAATATAGAAAAACATCAAGAACAATGAAATGACAGGTGATTACAGGACCATGCTGTCATACAGAAACAGAGGAGGAGATCTACAAGGGGGTTGTGGTTTCCTGCTCATTTCTAATGATATGTATTCATTAATATTGTTATGTAGTTTGCCTTTTATTAATCTTATAATTTTACTTAATTTTATTTATTTCAAATAAAATTAAAATGCTAAGTTACTCTTTTTTAGAACATTTAAATCATCTTTCTATCAGAAAGTAAAGAGGAACCACACACACACACACAGGTGACGCTGACTGCTGACGCTCAACGACATGCGTCACTTCCGGTACCAAATTAATCAGCATAATTAGCAGTTGCACCTGTGAGAAAGTTACTGTAAATCCCAGTGGATGCATTTTTGGTTGTTCGTTTCATGTTGGTAGAGGAGTCTGTAAATATTCAAAGCAGCGGTAAGTGTGACATACAAAAAACAAACATCATTTCCTGAGCTTTTCAAACTTGTGCTTCTTGTAAAGTCAGTGTCAAACTGTCGTGCATGGGAACGATATCTATGTCCGGGCACAAACAGGTGCTAACGAAAAGCTAACAACTGACAAACACGATAAATGATTATTTAGTAAGTAAATTCACATCAAGTTGGCCTGTCCCTAACTGGTGAGGTTGTGAAACTACGCCATTAATGCGTTTCATCACTTTAAAAGAAGAATAACTGGCTAATAATAGGCGTTTTTGTTTATATTTAATGTGAATTATTTTAGAGACATGTGCAGTCAAAGCTTTATTTACAAAGTCCGGGATTAAATAAACATGTCCTCTCGGGAGTGTGTGTGGTTTCCTAACGTACAGAGGACTTCAGTAGTGCTTCGCTAATCCGCTGAGAATATCCATCACTAAATCCCGGCAGCCCTCTGTGTAGTGGAGCCGCTCCGTTTCGTCTCTCCTCCTCCTCTTCCTCCCTCCTCCCCCTCTTCCTCCTCCCACATCTCGCCTTGCCTGCACTACACGTTGCATTTCCAGCTCTCTCCTCTCATCTCGATGTTTCACGCAAGCGCCCACGGCACAGCGACACAGCTAAGACAGAGAGAGACACACACACAGAGCGAGAGGGAGCGGGAGGGAGACACGACCGGTACCGGAGCGACGATAACGCAGAAGCGGCAGCAGCAGCAGCAGCAGCGGCGGCGGCGGAGGCAGCGACGTGTCTGTCTTTGTTGGAAACCCAGGCGGGCTGCACTGCACGGATTTATTTATTCTACGGATTTGGATCGTCTGGGCTAGGACAACTTGGCTCGGGACAAAAAAACAAAAACACGTCTTCTCCTTTTTAAACGCCATCCACTAATCTGTTTCCCGTGTTGTTGACGCCAGAGGAGAAACCGGAGGATACCGTTGGAGCGCGGACTGACAGGAGAGATTGATCAGACAGGAGGGCATGAATATTTGCGTCCTCCAGCTGAGCTGCACGAGAGAAAAGCAAATAATAAACGACGTGCGCTTTAATTAATTATTATTTTTTTATGTGATTTTCGGTGCTTATAATGCAGCAGCGTGGCTCTGCGGTCTGTTATAAACGGAGACAAGGAGGAGAAAAGAAGATGCTGCTGCACGCTTGAGGTTTCTGCACCGCAGCCAGCGCGTGTGTTATTGGCGGTTTGCGCGGCGTGGAATAACATGCACCGAGACACAACTTTGTTCACGGGCGTGACAGACCGCGAGGCGTGCGATTATCTCTCGTAAAAGT
This sequence comes from Solea senegalensis, assembly GCF_019176455.1. Classification (NCBI taxonomy): domain Eukaryota; kingdom Metazoa; phylum Chordata; class Actinopteri; order Pleuronectiformes; family Soleidae; genus Solea; species Solea senegalensis. The sequence continues at coordinate 22,137,116 of NC_058029.1, forward strand.
GCGTGTATCCTTCAGGACGGCGCACACGCTGCACAGCAGTAGTCCCGCTGTCGCTGTTATCGTTGTAGCTCAGCGCTTCAGTGAAATGTCAGCACCGTTTCTACTGTATGTAGTGTTATAGTGTTTTCTGATCACATCCAGTTGTGTGAGTGTGTCCGTGCGCGCGTATGATTTGCTCTTCGTGATTGTGTGATGTAGATAAAATCAGCTCGTGTCAGAAAGCCCACCCCCCACTTGATCAAAATCAAACTTTGCAGAGATGATGCTCACATATTGTGTTTTGATCTGATCTAAGTTTAGAGTTATCTGCATCATTCCAAAGACATACTCATCCCGAAATTGCTTTTTATGTTTTTATTTTTTTGGGTGCCATCTTCATTTACCAGTAACAGTACCAGTAACAAGTGTACTGGTATTTACACATAGTAGCAAATCCCCACAAGTGTTCCCTTTACTATGACACCCAAAGTATTCAAATAGATCTTGTGGTTGCAGAGAGATACTCGTTTCATTATGAGCATTTCAGTTTTCGAGCAGAGACCTACAAAATAGGCTTAGGCCTTAAAGGGATAACCTTGGCTTATGCAGATCCAGCAGATAGAGAGATAAAGCCAGCTGTGCTGTGCACGCTGCTCTGCAAGTGTCACGGGGGTGTGTTTAAAAAAATATCGCGTATCTGTTTTTTTTGTTTTCCTGTACACATGCCTGGAAGCAGCAGATAGTCTCTGACTCTTGTCAAGACCACGGATAAAACACTGCAAGGCAAGTGTGTCAAGAAAAGTTTCAATGGTTTTCCGAAAGTTGCCCGGCGTGTCGGCATCGGGCATGGGTCTGCGCCTGTCCCAGAAATTCGTCTTTCTGCTCTTTCTCTCGGGTTTGGTAACGCTGTGTTTCGGGGCCCTTTTCTTTTTGCCCGACTCTGTCCGTCTAAAGCGCATCTTTCTGTCCAAAACAGAGACCCAGCCAGCCACTGTGGGCTCTGGGTCCGAGAACGATGCCCATGAACACCTTAAGAGACCCCGGGAGCAGCAGGAGCACCCGCGGGGCATGACCTCAGCCAAGGGAGAGACGAGCACGAAGCTGAAAAGTCAGAGCCGCAAACCGCAGATCTCTCACCATGAGGCGACAGAGAGAGAGAGACTGGTCGGCGGCAGAGCTCAGGAGGAGTTGACGCTGTCCAGGTCTAATACAGAGTCCACCTCAGAGAAAGAGACTTCCTCTGATCATGTTGCCAACACGGATACTTTCAGTTACAAGGCGTTTCAAAGGTGTTTGCTCAAACAGCCGCTGGGGAGAGAACACGGCAAACCCAGCGACCCCAGGACCAACGAGCGCCGGGAGAAAGTCAAAGAGGTAAGACTGACAGTGACTGTGCAGGGGCATATTCATGGTAGCTACATGTTTCTGCAGGGGGGTTGACAGGTGTCATACAGTAGACTGAGAACTGAGGTTAAAGAAGATAAGATTTTCGAGGGTTAATCCAGGGCAGTTCATCTATGTAATTTGGAAGTTTTCAGACTCAATTTGCCCCTCGGAATAATTTGATAAGAATTGTTTGATAAGAAAGTAATCTATAAACTATCAGATTACAAAATGGATGTTACTGTACAATTTCTTATATTCTGTTGCCTTCTGAAAACAAGTAAAAATGTTGACCTATCAGGTATACATGACACTTAATTGTCAGGAGTTGCACCCTTTGTTCAATGAGTTCTGCATTCACAAGTGGTCTTCTGCAAATCTCAGTTGTATCAAGTGGTAAGGTTGGGACTATATAGTAATATATATGATAAAACATTTTTTATTCATTATCAATAATCCTTATAAAAGCCTTGAGTTAAAATTGAGAGAATTCAACTTTATGGACAGAAAACAACAAATATACTTAAGCACATAAATATTCTGTATAGGTCTGAGGTTAATTACATAATTACATGTATTTTACCTCAAAGTGTCTTTGAGCAATGCATACAAATATTTATGTTTTGACCCTTTGCTACACTAGACTGAAAGTTATACTGCAATTTTCAGTTATTCAACGATCCTTACCAGTGTTATTTGTGTTATTGTTGCCTAGTATCTCTTCTGTCCAGTTTGGTCATTCTCCTCTGACCTCTGGCATTAACGTACCATTCTCTGTAAACACCAGAGATGGTTGTGCATGAAAATCTGTAGTGTACCTAATAAAGTGGCATGTGAGTGTACATCTCATATTTTGGTAACCACTGGTGTAATCTATCACTGCTCAAATAATCCAGTCAGACGTATTAGATGAATCTACCTCCTCCACATAAAAGCACTGAGTTATATGCCTCTTTAATGCACATGAAATAAATGAGATTGTCATGCTGTCACAACATGAACACAACAGATGAATAGATGTCTGTCATATTCAGATTTATGAAACAGACTTGAAAGAAGTTGCTATTTATGTCATTAAATTGATTGTGTCTTGACAATACAGAAAATCTCTATAGAAACAGTGGAGAAGTTGTTTGCCAAGCTGCTGTCAAACAGACAAAATAAATCTCCTTCAATCATATCAGTTAAATTTACCCAGTGCATTTTGCCTTTTCCTTTTTTACAAAGTTGGAGAGCAGATGACATGGAAGTTTCTGCTGTCTGTTGATGAGACTAAGTGAAATCACATATTCTGCAAACATTACAAAAGTGTGTTGAGAAGAAAAAAATTATGTCTCCATGTGAGGATGTTTGAGCTGTGCATTGGAGTGTGTACTTTGACTGTCATACAGGTGGTTGTAGCTTTGATTTATTGCAACAGGAAAGTAGGAAGAAAAGGAGAGGGAAAAGTGTGGTGTGTGTGTTGTTGGTGTTAGGTGCTTGTGCTGCCCACATGGTGTTGTGCCATCACAATGGCAAACAACAATAACAAGTTATCGTGACATCCAGGAGGAAGCACACAGGCACATACACTGCAATTAAAAAATCACCTGATTTCAGGCTATTCACCAAAGGAACTTGAAATTACCATGTTACAATCGTCATGAACAAGACCCATAATTTCTGGATTTTTGTGTGAATATCCATGCGCTACTGTGGAGGCAGACAATTTATTATTTTCCAGTTAACTGATAATCTAGCTACATGGATGTAATTACACATATTATGAAAAGGGCCTCATTTGTTGTTAATGTTAGCTGTAAATAACCATTCCATCATGTCAGTTTAAATGATAAACTGTCCTGCTCTGAGCAGCAGCACCTCTATCTCTTGCACACAATTGCCTGCAACTGACTGTGTGCAGTGCCACTCTGGCCAGAAGCTCTTCAAGCTGTCTGCCAACCTCTGTTGAGCCCTGTGGGTCCAATAAGGACTCCAGAGTGGGACCGTCTGTGGATCACACATCTGTACCCACTCAAGGCTGGTGAGGAGGGGGAGGAGGTGAGGAGAGGAAATGGCGAGTAAAGCAGGAAAGCCATTGGGCAGATTGTGCAGATGGGTTTCACCCTTGGCATGTGACATGGTTAAGTCCTGCTGTCACTCTCGCTTGTAGCCCACTATCACTGTGTCATGCTGCTTACTCGCATGCCTTCCATACCTAGAGGTGAAGTGCTACATGATAGCTGAGAGATCAGAGGACAGAGAAGGTCATTTGCCCTCATTCACTGAGCTTCCACTGACTTGTAGCATCTCCTTTTGATGCTTTTTCTAATGCACGTCAAATATTACATTTCCAATAACAAAGATTAGGTTAAAATTAAAGCACATTTTTTGGTGTTTCAGTCAGCTGCTGTACAGCAAATATTGAGAATTAGTTCACTTGAGCTGAGTTGGGCAGTAGGTGGCACAAAAGTGTGTCACCACAAAAGGATAACAAGGTACAAGTTGATGAAAGCGCGCCAATAGCTGCTGATACAGTGTACAGTGAATTTTGTTGCCACTTCAATTAATTATTGTCATAATACTTCCTTCTTGCACCAAGTGGAGGAATGTTTTTGTTTCCTCATCAGTCCACACGTTCCTCCTCCTCTCACCTGCTGGATCCAATGTTTCTGCTGTTTTTTCCAGTACAGTGAAATGCAGAAGTGGGAGGGACGATGCAGTCACATGATTTCTAAGAACCCTTTTTTTATTTGCCGAAAGTCTCTCCACTTCACTCATTTGCATCCACCTTTTTATCAATTTGCCAACTTTTCCTACTCTCTCAAGTGTAAAATGTTAGATACAATATTTCAAGATTTCCAGTCAGGTTGTACATAAAAACAGCTCGATGGAAGCCAACCTAATGTAACTCTGCTTGCCTGCTCTGTTATGCTGAGCTCAATTCTTACCTTGGGGTTGTAACGGTCTGTTATTTTTTGTCACCCCTCTTCTGCCATCTAATTATTGTTGCAGAATATTAATTGCATGTCCTTGAAGTGAGGCACTTTATTAAGGCATTGGAAGAACAGACAGCCCCTGCTTACATGCAGTGCATGCTGCTGTGTTCGTGTCCACGGTCCATAGTTGTTGCTACAGTTCCCACTGTCTCAAGCCTGCTGGCAGTGTTCCAGATGACTTCTTTTTTTCTTTTCTCTTTTTCTTCTAGAGGCTCACATTTCAAGCTGCCAGCACATGCTGACACATTGCGAGCTTGTGCTTTGTCCAGGTCCATACATGCAAAACCAAAGAGTAACTATAACAACAAAACTAACATAGTTTGATGTATGTTTCTGTGAGGCATGAAAAATCAAACAGAACTGAATTTGTATTAGTCATCCTCTTAGCTTGACTTGTGGTGCACAGACAGAGCGGCTCCGTAAAAGCAGTTTCTTTTTTTCCACTGAAAGGGAATGCAGAGAGAGGGTCTCCCCTCCCAAAGCCAACAGAAATGGTCTGGTCCAGCCCACTCAGTGCCTCAATCCCTAAACTTTGACTGGACATAGTTTTTCTCAACTGCCAGCAACAGCAAAGCAGACTTTCCACCTTTCCCCCTCTTGTGTGTGCACCCACTGCCAAGAGAGGGTGATATAAGGGACAATGACTGCCCGACCACACAAGGCAAATGTTTGAAGGCAGCCTACCACAAGCTAGGACCTTATAGGATGCCAACAAATCTGTTTACCCAGTTCAGCAAGTCCTTTATAATTGACTGTTCACTCTCCTCTGAAAGTGGCCAACAGGATGAATATGATTATGTTCAAACTGTTTGTTCTGTGATGTCATGGCTCACTGAGTCGCCTGCTATGTTGCAGCCTCCTTGGCTCCAGCATTAGTGGATTGATTGCAGGGATCACGCTACAGAAATGTGCACCTGAGCAACAGCGGAGTTTGATGCTGATGTCTTTTTACATTAAAGCTTCTGTCAGCAACATTGTCTTTTCGCCAACTTTTGGCTCACTTCCTGTGTGTTTTGGCATTAGCAGTCACCCTATCTCTTCCCCGTCACCTCATCAATGTGTTTGGTGAAAAGAGGAGAAAGAACTGTCTAACCACACGAGCACAGAGGGACACCTCTTTTTGGAGTTCTCACTCCTGATTGGATGATGTGTCATGGGATACTCAAAGTTTCTTTGGTAGTTGTAGTTTAGAGCTACGTAACATGAGGGCTGCAACTAGTGATAATTTTAATCATTTATGAATTTGTCTAATCTAACTAATTGATGCATTGTTTGGTCTATTAATTGAAATGGTGGAAAACCTAAGATGTACAGTGTACTGTCATAGAAGGGTAAAGGAACCAGAACGTATTCACATATAAGAAGCTGAAATCAGAGAATGTAAATGAATCATCAAGTATTTTACTTACTGAAACCTAAAGTAAGGTTAGAACTTACAGTGAAGAAATAAATACTAGATGGTGAAAGTGCCCATGTAGCACATCCAAACAAATGGCAATTGTAGAGCTAAGAGGACATTAGAGAGTGATGGGAGCTCTGTATCAATTCAAGGACCCAGCCTCGCTCACGGACTATAGCCTCCATCCCTCTCTCCTCTGTTGGCCTTGAATATATCACGTACATCAAACTAGCTGTGTGCATTTATTGCAGTTCTTGTAGAACCTTGTATCGGATGCATTTTACATCTGCTTAATGAATGACACAGATTTCATCAGTACTGTGAAATGAAGGTCTTTGCGTCAGGAAAGTGGGCTATATTGTATATGGCCTCTTAATGTATGACGCATTCACATGGAAAGAGGGTAGCAGACGGAGGAGACAGAGCTGGTCAGTACTGCAGTGAACATTGCAGCCTTTTGTGGCAGAGCCTCCTCCAGTGGAGTAGTACAAGTCCTCAGGGCTTCTTTGTCTTGTTTATGTGTTTGCTAACAGTGAACAGGTGCAACTACTGCATGGACATGCATGCGGAGTTTGACAGTTATAGTTGGAAATGTTGTCACTGTGTTTATCCATCTGGTTACACGCCCAACTGTATCCCTGTCTCTGTAGAGCTTGAAGTCATGGCAAACACACAGAGAATAAGTTCACAATGATGGGGATGAAGCTCTAAACTCAAAAACTCAAACTCAGAGGTGAGGACTCATTTGGCACATTTTGGAAACATCTGTGCCATTTGTGTTTTCTAATGTATTAATTAATTCTCCTGTATCTCAGCGGGTCTATATGACGACATCTCATTGGCTTCCTCACAGCTAAAAGAAGGATGCTGTCATCTCAGAATTTTGATTGACAGCTTTGTTAGCCAATGAGAAGCAGCAGAACGCCCGGCTGTGACGTGACTGGCTGCTGCCTTAGGATAGGGTAATGCTTCACCTAGGGTCTTTGCATCAGTTTGAATCTCCCGGAATGTTTTGAATGTAACACAGGAAGTCCTTCTAACCAGACAGAGCTTTGCGTTTGCGTTTCGATGTATGTCTCAATTCTTTGGCTTTGATCTCTGTAATGCTTTGGCATATACCGTTGGAAACAGCAGAGTCTCAGCTTTCATTTGAATGGAGTGTGTTTTGGACAAAATGTCGGAGCGTTAGATCCAGAAATGCGGCGAAATGCGCAGAGTGGGTTGACGCAACGATTCTGTACGAAGTTTGATATGTAGTTATCCATTTAGTTGTTATTTGAGCTGTGTTTGTCACATTTGCCAGAGTCTGCTGTTTAATTTGTGCCCAGCTTCAATATATTCTCTCAGGATTCACTTTTTTCGCGTTCCTTTCAAAAATATATGTTTTGTTTTTTTTCCTGTACACATACAGTACCTGGAGGCAGCAGATGGTCTCTGACTCTTGTCAAGACCACGGAGAAAACACTGCAAGGGAAGTGTGTCAAGAAAAGTTTCAATGGTTTTCCGAAAGTTGCCCGGCGTGTCGGCATTGGGCATGGGTCTGCGTCTGTCCCGGAAATTCGTCTTTCTGCTCTTTCTCTAGGGTTTGGTAACACTGTGTTTCTGGGCCCTTTTCTTTTTGCCCGACTCTGTCCGTCCAAAGCAAACCTTTCTGTCCAAGACAGAGACCCAGCCAGCCACTGTGGGCTCTGGGTCCAGGAACAATGCCAGTGAACACCTTAAGAGACCCTGGGAGCACCCACAGGGCATGACCTCAGCCAAGGGAGAGACGAGCACGAAGCTGAGAAAGAGAGAGAGACTGGTCGGTGACAGAGCGTCAGATGCTGTAAATGCAGAAGGTCCATGTTGGTGAAAGTCAACAGCGCACACTTCAATCCTGCTCCTAAGTCCCACAATGTGGGTTTGGGGCAGGTGAGTGGGCTATCCACCTTTTATATATGTATCCACTGTCGCCCGAAGGTTAGTGAATGTCCAAGGACATTAGACATTGTAAGAGTGTTGTTGGCCAGTTTGTATTTGTACGTACAGTAATCACATGTTGTAGAAGCCAGTACCTGTGCATGCTGACCCTGGATGCAGTGTGGCACAGAGTATGTGTGTGTGCGTTTCTGGGACTAACACGTTGTTAGCACTAACATTTGTTTAATGTCTTGTAAGTGTGTGCAAATAAAATACTATAATAATGTGCGTACGCATGGGTCAGAGTTTCCGTGAAAGACCACATGTTTCCCGTCAGGTTTGTGTTTTATAAATCCCAAACTTTGCGTAGAAAGTGGCGTGTCTGGTAGCAGCATTTTCTTTTTATAATTTGAGACAACATTTTTTTGAAATGAAAAGAATAAGTGAGCTTGTTACTGATCAACTTACAGTAATAATGACCTGTGAGTCGGCTGTCTGTGTGAATAAAATGTGGCCGTTAAGCTGGCACCTTGTGGCTGCCTCTAAACAACATGACCTTCCTCCCTTCCCCTGCTGTCTCCCACTACGAATCTGGTGTGCCAAACAACCTTCAGTCTGAGCCAGGAAAATGGCTGTCCACTGAGAAAGAAACCATAGACGAACAAAGTCTTCAGAAAAGGCAAACTGCTCCACAGAGCTGAAACATTTGTGTTGTTCCGCTTCTCTGTGGACGCTGTGCAAATGTCAGTGGCTGGTGTTTCAAATGTGGGTCCATAGTTATCTTTGGTTTGTTTATGGGGGGGAGTCGGTTCAGCTCTGCCTGCTTCATATGGATATGTCGTGCAAAATATAGCAACAGGGACAAATACTATAAATTTTTCAAATGTGATCCAGAACTTCTCTGCCACCGATTTAAATACTGTAAAGCTCCAGCTGAACTACATTGTTTACGAGATACTTATTTTAGGCATTGGTTACTTTCTAAAATATTTCTTACCTCTGATAGAACACACTCACTATTGTCATGTTAAAAGATCAAATAATGTTTATTTTTCCAGCTCATTAGTAAGACTAATTTAATGTCAAAGTGCTTCTATCTACTGTATGTTAAGAGACCTGGGTTCATAAAACCAGTTATTGCACATTTTAATCATGAGTGTTTTTTGTTTTTATGGTGATGAGTCAAGCTACTGTAACATTGTGAGAATTTTGACCTGCGCTTCTGTCTTAATTTCTTTTGACATGTTTCGGTGTTTGTTTCTGCAACATGTGGATGAGTAAAATACTGTTAAGCCTTGAGCAGTGATATTTATCTCATCATTCTTATGCATGCACATGACAATATATTTTTTCCTTGATAGTGGTACTTCAAAAGGTTCCACCAGCAACTATCAGTGTGCTGAATGCTGCACTTGAACATTCTTACTACAGTTGCTCTATGCTGACGTGGTGTTGACCAGTGAAAAGCTTGCATGCTGGAAACTACAGCTTGGATTTACTGCTTCACAGCGAACTCACTTGCTGCCCACTGAAGTCAGCACAAAACATCTTGTCTGCATGGACACAATTAAAAACAACGTAGGGGGCTTGGGACCCACGATAGATGACCCTAAAGCCCAAAGCCGTCGCATCCAGGATAAGTTTTCTGCAGAATAACAGTAAGACAGCCAAATGTCAGGTAAAAACATCACAGCCAACCAGTGAGGCTTGTTTTTCACTGGACAGTAAAAGCTGATTAAGCTATACAGCACCAGGTCTTCTCCCTCAGGCAATTACTGCAGGAAGTCAGTGATCGGGTGAAATGGAGAGAGGAAAAAGGAAGGAAGTGAGGTGAAAAGGGGGAGATTGTTGTTCACATCCCTTCTGCATTCCCTTCGGCAGATTTTTTCCCCCATTCCCTCTGTGGTAGGGCCACTTACTTCAGGGTAGGTCTCTCTGTTGGGGTATGCTTTTCAAAAGGTGTGTGTTTGTCTGTGAATATACCCCTTTGTGCAAGTGCAAGAGTCCTCAAAGATAGCAATATTTGTCCAAGTATGCTTGTTTTTTTAGGTGTGTGCTTTCCTGTGGACGGTTTGTGTGTTGGTGTGACCAGAGGTGGATGGATGTGCGTCATGCGTTACACTATAAATAAATAAAATGCCCTACCCCGTGAAGGTAAAGTTCTACTCTTCACCCAGAATTGAACAACATAAGGGCTTTTGTATCTATGTGTTTGAATGTGTATGGGGGTTGGTGCATGTGAAAAATAGAAATGCCCCTCAGCGTTTTTAAAGTCTTACACAGCTCATATTTTTTGTGGTCCCTGATGACTAGTCAACAGTTTGGAGAGGTTGTTCCTCTTTAATACAGTTTTTTTTATGTCCATATTTGCTCTTATTTGAGTCTTTACATTAGGCATCAGCTATCTACTTGTTTGCTGTGTTTGTCCAAGCCCCCCTTTCTCTCTGTTTACCGTAGCCCACAGGTTTTGCGTCACTTGCCAGTAAAAGCAGACAGTCACGTCCCAGACCAGAATTTGTCGACATTTTACACAGTGCAAAGCTCAGATTAGGCAACTTTTTTTGGCCGTTGTCTTGAAATCGTCACACGTTTCTCTGGTTGCGTCACCCGACTCTCAAATATCTTTTTGCTCTCTGTGTCCCTCTTTCCATTGCTGTGATGTTGCAGTACGTTCCATGGAAGTCCATTTATATTGACTTAACGGCACTGCTGACATAATGTGGTCATTGTACAGCTACCTCTTAATCCTGGCATTTGAAGGCCTATGATTACCAGAAAATGCACATTTATTCATGACAAGATGCTTACTCATTGTTATCTTTTTGGATAATGACTTTGATGAGACTGCATCCACCAAAAAATCTGAATCGTTATTGTGCCTTTACTATGGCTTTCTCTGTGGTCATGACGGTCGGGCACAAATAGAAAGAAAATGCTTTTGCCCTGTTCTTGCTGGCATCATTAGCTCTATATGAACAAGGAACATAGTAGAAGAGCATACAACAACCTTGCCACACAGCACAGATGCTTTTAGCCCAGACACATTCATAACATGCTTCAGCCAGTGTGTGTGCATCATGTGTCTGTGTGCGGGTTTGGGTGTATGTGTTTGAAAATGGAGAAGATGAAAGGTCCAGGAATGGCTTTGTTTGCAGCAGACACTGCTTGACATCCTTTGCACGGGCCAAATGAAATTGTCCCTCCCAACTACCCACCACCCTCCCTCTATGGCCTCATTGCTCAGGCAGAAATCGGAAAGAAGTAGAGAGACTGGCCTACATGTATCCAGTGGACTGAAGCCCCAGCTGAGTTCCAGCCTCATGCCTTTATGCCTGCCTAATTGGTCAGAAACAACATACATGCCTGTGTTCACAGGGTATCAGCGAAACATTAGAGTTGGCCAGAAGACCTGGCGTGTCCCCACATATCCATATCTTGGCTCTCTTCTCATTCCTTGCTCATCTTTCGCGTTCTAGTTGTGGTTTTGCAATACCACTGAATCGGTTACTACTTTTTCTCTGTCTTCTTTTTCTATCTTGCTTCCTGCTTCTTAGCGATGTGTGGCTTCCAGCATATTTACTGCCCCTGCTTTGCCAATTATTCCTTGGTCTGCATCACTAGAGGCCAGTGTGTGCTGCCCGGCTGCTGCCGTTGCAGATTGGTCTGTGTTCATTGTTGTTATCATGTTGTCTAATGGTTTCACCCATATTTTCAAGATGGCTGAATAATGGTGTCAAGATTATTATCCACAATTTAGTTGGCTTTGAGGAAGACGTCTTTTATGTAGTGGCCTTAAGTGGCTGGGATCTGGGTTTTTTTCCCCCCAAAGTGAGGACAAATGCTTCGTATGGGTTTCATGGTCAACACAGTGCTGTCTAGCTTTCCATTTGTTGAGAAGAAAATGTGTCTCCCTTGTGATTTTCTCATTCATCAGCATCAGTGGGCAAATAGCCATTAATTAGCTGAACGCTTACAAAACCATTTTAGCTAGCACAGGGTGTATTTGTTCATTATTATCACAATTAAGTCCCTAATCAAATGGCAGCAACGGTGCTCAGTGCTCATTAGGGAGCAGTATAGATTTCTCTTGAGTCTGTCAAGGTTGGATGATGGGCCGGCTAGATAATTGCCGATTTGATCCATCCGCCGTCAGTGGAAAGGAAAGGAAAAAACAAATGGAACAGATTTGATTTTCCACTATCGACTGACTGTTTTTGTATGTGAGGACAACCAGTTTTCTGACCATTGATTGGGTGACGAGTGTCAGTGCAGGCTCTTCGGCCCGTTTCCTGTGCCTAAATATTATACTGGACTGAGACGACTGGATGGATGTGAGAGAGATCGTGTGTACAGAGTGGGTCCTTCTTTAATAAGTTTTGAAAGAAGGGTCTGTCTTTGAAGCTTTGAATGTTCTAAAACTGTAAACTAAAACTGGAACTTTTATTTTTACTCCTATTTTTGACACAATAGTTTATAATGTCAACAGGATGTGAAGAAGATTGACATTGAGCTTTTGGCCTCCTTAAAATTTCTCACTGCCTCTTACACTTTTTTTTTTTTTTTATCCAGCTCCTTAGCAAATATTTGAAGGTTTCATTTTCTCATGTAAAGAAGAGTGGTTGATGATACAGAATATTTCAACAACAGGAAATGGGTGTAACAAGCTGTCTACTTTCGAAAGTTATGACAGCTGTTTTTATGAAGAAGCCCTGAATGTGATGTTTCAGTTAGTCAAATGTTACATGATTTGAACTGCAAATCAAATTTTCTTTGTATATCATCAAATCACAACACACATTATCTTGAGGTTGAGATAGAAGAGAGAGACCAGGAATAGATGTACAGTTTAACAGCTGTATTTAGTGCTGTCAGAGTAGTGTTTAAGACAGTTTTAATATGGTTTATAATAGTGTTGTTTATACTAGTAGTTGTAACTAGTAACAATAAGAGTGACAACACTAGTCTACTACTACTGATAATAATAACCTGTGAATGACCTCCATGTTCTTAAAGCATTTGTTTTCTTATGTTTCACATGCTAAAATAACAAAACTGAAAATTCATTCTGGCCTGGTATGAGACTGAAACAGGGTTGTAGTATCTTAAAAATGTTCTCCCTTTCATAGCTCATATGAATTGTCACATTAATCCACATCAAACATTTCTGCTGTTTTCACTCACTGAAGAACCTTTTCATTTTTAACCAGCGACATCACGATAATGAGTACTGGTTTCATTTTCAGTGATGCAGCAACATTGACGTTTATCTGCCAATGCTGCATTGATTTACAGATTTGTCATAGAATAATGATAGATGCCAATTGTAATTTATGACTGCCTTTGGTGGTGGCATCTTGAAAATCCCCAAAAAGTAAATATACATTATCACATGGCAGAGAATTGAGACGCTGAAGATTTTTTAGTGGAAATAATAATAAGATTAATGTGTTTATAATATAGTTGATAATAATGTTTGATTGTTCTGTCTGTTATATTTACAATTGGTGAATTACAATATTATTAAGTAGGAAAGTAGATATCTGACCATTTTCATTTAATCAAACCAGTCAGTTACATGGTAGAATAGTAGAATTGAATAGATGCCCACTTATTTTTATTTTTCAGCAACATTTGCATTTACCAACTGTCATAAAATCAGTCAACAAAATCCTTTTCTACCTTTATCCATTGTGTTGGAACCAAAAGTGCTTCTGGGTCATGCAAATGATCTCATTAGACTTTTCATGTGCTAACCCTGCTGAAAACATGATCCATCTCTGCGTTAATTTGCCCTACAATTAGAGTGGAAGCCTGCTGCTATAATGAAATCAGGCTCCCTCACACTAGTGATGTGAGTCTGGCCATCCACTCTCTCATTATGTCTGCTGTGCATCTAAGGACACTGTGAGAGCAGTGACAATGACAATGATGCGTCACTCCCAGATGACCCGTGTCAAAGATTAAGGCTTCTACCTACAGTGGAAGAATTATTGTATCCCTGTCTGAGATTGTGTCACTTAAAATTACCCCACGTAAAAATGCAAATTGAAATGGCATTCACATGAAAGCAAAGCAGCAATATCCTAGTAGATAATGATAATTACAGATTTGACATAAGAACATTTATTATGATAAAGTGCAGTATTTTTTTTATGGCTGGTGGTATTGAAATGAAATGAAACCTCTGAACTGACGTCAGTCTAAATTTTGACAGAATTTACTGAAAGATTTGATTTCCTAATAGGTGGCACACTGGTGTGTGTGTGTGTGCCAGGATTTCTGTCTTAACAGATATGCAGCTTAGCAACACTTGAATTTATTAAGAAAATCGATAGCTCATTAACTGTCAAGTGTAACGGACGTAAGCACAAAACAGTTAGCTTGAAGTGCAATTACATGAACCCTGAAATCAATTCAGTATTTGTGTTCATAAAGCTGCATGTCAAATACCATAACCATGTTGACACTTTTCTCAACCTTACGAGGGCCTGAAGTCCTGTTTCAAAAACCAGCTGAGGCATGTGTTCAGCACTGTTTGAAAGTGGTTCAAGGCATTTTTTATGGAATAAAGCTACCGGGGGTAGAATGGTTAATAAAATCTACGGTTTGGTTCATATCACGGTTTGGGGTTGCAATCTTTTCAGATATTCTTAAGGACATGTCATGCAATCATGCAAACACAAAGAATGGGGCACATCATTGTAACAATCTTAAATAATAAAAAGATGTAGAGGTAGTGGTGCAAGGCATCAGGCCCTTTTATACTCATTTATATACTGTTACTGCATTGTTATAAACAGAGCAATCAACCAGTCATAAAGACTGTATAAAAACATTAAACAGAAAAAACTAGAAGAAATAAGTTAATACTGATGGCTGGATGTAAGCAGTGGTAAATATTAAGTCTTCATCCACACTTGAGGTTTCTTTGGAGGACAGCCCCCCGTTTTTTTTATAATATGTGGTACACAATAAATTCATATTATATCAGCGGTGAACGAAAAGGTTCAGGTTCAAAACGGAAATACTTATACTTTAATATGTTCTTAATTTTCAACATTATTGTTTCTCATTAGTTGTACTGAAACTAAGCAAAGCTTCCTGTGTACATGTGCATGTGTATGTCCAGTGAACTTGAATAGTCACCTGATGTGCTTTTAGGTTATTATGGACTCAGATTACTGCTGACACTATTCACATGTTTCAATTTTGATGCACAGAAGACATAATGGTATGAATGTAGCTTATATATTGCGTTTGGATGGAAATTTCCATGTTATCCTTCTTTTTATTCATTTGACTAACCTGTGTGTTTTCACCCTGTATGACCACCTGTATTGTCATGTGTACATTTCCCTCATTTTTGTTACTAAACCATAGATAAAACCTTGCTGTAATAAATCATAGTCTTTCTTTACAAAGAGCAAATGTAAAAGCCATATTCTTGGGTCTGAAACTGATTTAACTTGTAAAAACACTGAATTGAATGTGTATGCTGAGATGTAAAGCATATGTTGGCATGCCGTCTTTTGAAATTCTTATGAAAGAGATAAATGATGGTAAATGAAAACCAGACCCATCTCTGCAAAATGTGTGTGTGAGATAGGCTATGGGCAGGTGCAGTAGAAGTAACGTTGCTATTGTGTTTTCTAAGTTTCTAAATGAGATGGATAGTTGCAATTAATTCTGCAATGACCGTTTCCTAAAGTGCTGAGCTCAGCGGAAGAGAGCAGCAGGAGACTGGAACAGATGAGCTCAATGCAGTCTGCATGTTTCTTTGCACATTTGTACATTAATGTTTTAAACACAATTCAACCTGAAACCTTTAGAGCTCACTGAGTCTTTACATGACACAACTATATGCTGACAAGTTCATTCAACATCTGTTTCAGCTTCTGCCAGTTGTGTGTGTTTCAGTTCCAAGCACAGATGCATTACTGCAGTTTGTAGACTGGTTTGGTACAGAACAACTACAATAAGATTATAATATTTGGCATTTTTGGCCAAGCGAATACAGTCATGTGGAGGCAGCTGCAAACAGGCTGGCAACTGTAAAACATACAAAAGGACATTTTAATATGAAACTGAATAAAAGATAAAACTACTGCTGTTGTATTTAACTAGAGCTCTCTAAAAGTAGATACAGAAAAACTAAATGTGTATTCAGGCCTCGTGTATCTCATTAAAGTTCTCTTACGACTTCTGTTAATTTGTTTTGTTTTGTTTTTTAAAAATCAGTTTGTGAAAAAACACAGCTCTTTATTTAGAGCTTTATTTAGAGCTTTATTTAGAACTGTTCTGTGTTGTCTATGTTTCTGTGAGCTTCCACTGGTTTTAATGTGCCGTTCTGCTGCGGGAATGTATGAGAGGAAATTTGTCTCAGACACTTTGTGATAAACAGCTGATTCTGAACAAAACAGTCATGTCGTTGATCGCATTTAGGGCACTTCCAGTAATGAAATGTAAACACATTTAACCATTTATTTTATATTTTAGAGGAAGCAGAGCTTGCCTTACTGTCATAGAGCAATTGCCTGATTCCATTGTACGGTTTTGTTATATAGTAGTACAATAGTGAATAGTCTATGAAGAAACATAAAGATGTTAACATTGTAGAGTAATCCGTGAGGTGAATAGCACCGTGATGTGTTTAAGAACTGATTAGCTGTTATTTTTGCAAATGGTTTTCTAACTGACCTCAAGGTTTGTTGCCGTCAAAGCATCTTGCTTTAATTACAGTAGATGCAAAGATATACAGTATACTGTTGGATCAAAGAGCATGGGAATCATGGTTACAAATGGACATTCAAGGCTCAGTTATTAGAGGTGTGTTTTAGACGAGCTACACAAGGAGGAAATGAACATACTACAACATTTTCTGTGGGCTTTTTAAATGACTAAACTGGAAAGGTGCATGATGCTGATTATCATCAGGGTCCAATTGTTTTCTGAAATCTCGAGTGAGGTTAAATGACTCTAACACAATTACTGTTGTAATTTAAAGCTTGCATAACTGATACTGACATCATGTGCCGTTTGTATAGATTGCAAGAGTGTTGGTGCATAATTAAAAGCAGTGAGGTTTATTGACTAACAAGGATTAGTATCTATCTAACTACCTACCTGTGTTGAAATAATTATGCACAACATCCATACCTTTTACTTGCATCAATTGATGTTTACTTGGGTCAATGCAGATCTGGTTTAGGGAGTGTTTTTTTTATGTTTTTGTCAAAACAAAATAACCTCACACACTCCCTGGCAACACTAAAATCCAGATGTATCCAGATATGCACCAAATTTTACCTTTACCAATATACCTTTTATATTTTATATGGATTTATTGTGAAACCATTGCATTGAAAAACATCCTGTCTGGCAATGTTGTCATCTCCATTATTTGATCCTTAACTCAGATTTGCTACACTCTCCCACCTGAAAGTCAAGAAAGGTCAAGAAAATCAGCTGAGTTGCTTTTTCTGCTAACAGTGGAACCAACAGATGATACTGAAAACATTGGCGGGGGTAATTAGTAATGCATTAAGCTTGAAATTATGCACTCATAAGTGATAATGAATGTATACAAATACTTTTTTATTGTGGTGAGTTGACTCATCCGTGTTTCATATTCCCTCCGGCAGCTGGCTAATATCTGGATATGTGTCTTTACTTAATTTGATTCTGAAGCAAAGCTTGCAACAGAACACACAGGGTCTGTTGGCCCCAGAAGTGAAGTCACAACGCTAACAGAGCTGAAGGAGCTAACGGAGCAGAAAAGTCCAAACCAAAACAAACATGGGACTCTTGTTCAGCACAGGCCGCCACAGGCATACCAAGCTGACAGTGGAGGGGTTGGCACTGCTACAAAAAGCACTATTGGTATTAATGCAAAAGTGTTTTCCAAACTTTGGCATTGATTTTCGCTTATTTCCCCATGGAGTCACATAGCAACCTGCCAGAGAGAGGATTGATGTTGCTTCTCAGACCCCTGGAGATAACTGAATTTGACATTCAGAGGAAAGTCAAATCTAAACAACTGCTTAGAGCTATAGGTGTAACTATCTGAGTTTAAGACCATAAAAGTTGTGACACTAAGGTCATATGATCATGATGAATCAGTCCGACTACTAATTGCTATTGGTTAATCATTTTGTCAATAAAATGCTGATTATTAGGACAAATGACCTTTATCAATTTTTTATTTTTTATTTTTTAAATTTCAGGGTGACTTCCTTAAATTGAGTTTTAGGCTTTTGATGGATAACACAAACAGATAAATTGAATTTACTGTTACATAAGACAAAGAAAAGCAGTGTGTAATCACAACTGAGAATCTGTATGTGGGGAATGTTTTCCACTAAAGCCTCTAATGATTGATTGACTATCAAAATAATTGCAGAGTAATTTTATGTGGGCTGATAAATCAAGATTTTTTGCTCTATTTAATAAAACTGGAGGATTTTTCCCCCCTTATTGCCATCTGATAAAATATATTAAATCCACCTAAAGGGAGATTGCCTTTAATTTCATATGAGTGATTTATTTGGAATTACTATCTGATTTTCTTAATATTTTGAAGACTCAAACTAATAACAGCATATGTGATTTTCATTAGAGAATTAATGAAAATAAATATTGCAGTTTGCACTTAGCTGCTGTTGAACTGCTTTGCACCCTCTTTCTATTATCAATTTCATTATATAGTACACACTTAGCGTTTCACAAATTTGAAATGAGTGGTCAACATGATGGCACACTTTACAGAATTAGTGTGTAAACAGAGTAGTTGGATAAAAACCTAGAACAAGTCATTGATTTTGATAAACCAGGACTTACAGCTGTTATCTGGAGGTTATCTTGGGGGACTCGCACTGGGCAATTCATCTTCCCCTCCCTGTACGCTGAACATATTTATTCAGTTGTGTCGTCAATAATTTATTGTGAGTATGAATGAATGGGAGCATTAGTTTCTGGTTGTAGAACTCGTCTTAAATCTTTAACTTCGGATTTCCACTTCTGTTGCATCACTGCCTGCACATTGTTTTATATGATTTTCACATTCTCCGTCTCCTTCGTTTACTCGCTCTCCTTTTCTGTCTTTTTCTATTGCACCATCTGCTAGTTTGTTGTTCCGTCTTTATTCTGTATTAGAAATTCTGTGCGGCTCTACAAGTATACTCGGCCTGTTGAGAGTTTTCTGTCAAGTCTGCCTCGCTCCCATCATCCTGCCCAGTGAAATATACAGTACATAAAGAATTCTTAGTTAGAGGCCAAGCTGTTTCACTCACTAATATTATAATCTTGGCTACATTGCTCTGTCACTTTGGTTTGTCTGTCACCTTAATATCCAATGATGACAGTGACACTGTCTGTAAAACTCATCAGTAATGTAAACCACACTGGGGCATATCATCAGCATGTTGCTGTGAAAGGCCAGGTCTGGCTTCTTGGCTGTGTGTCAAACAAAAGAGAGAATACTGTAGCTTATTTTGATGCAACACATCAGCTCTGAGGAAACGTACCGGTGTCTTTACTAATGTTTTGCTACTGCTATGTCTTTACTGCAATCATAGAAACTACTAAGGACATGAAAGTTGTCTGTTGCCTCTTTAAAAAGGTAGTGTCTGAATTAGGGCTGTAATCAACCAAAGAAATTCTTGGTCGACTGAAGCTCTGAAATTTCGACTAAAAATCAACAAAGGGGGGGGGTTTTGCATATCGTGTATCTGCACCGAAAGACAAACTCGAGCCTGAACGCGTTTTGAGAACGTGCATCTGTGCAATATCATAGCCCAACTGTTGAGGAATATTTAGATTATTTAGCTTTAACCATTAGTTTACAAAGTCACATTACGGGGACTTGCTAAAGACATACATGTGGTATGTTTAGGATGAGGTCAGGGTTAGGCCAGTAGAAAACTAAGCTAAGTCAATGTAATGTCCTCTGTAGTAATGGAAACCAGACTCTGTGTGTGTTTATTTGCTTTTTGTTACCTCTTTAGCATGCTTTCTGGAATAAACACTAACCTTGTCAAAACCAGCAGTCTTCATTGAGACCAAAACCTGTTCCTAAAGGGGCAGAACCTAATTTCATTCATGTCACATGACATCTAGTTATTACCCTCCTTGTTGTGGATACTGTTACAACCGGTCACATTAAGGGGGCTCGTTGTCTTCATAGAGACAAAAAGACTATTAGTGTTGTTGTAGAAAAATGTAGAAGCAAGATGGTGGCCTCTTTAAAGCAAGGCCATTGCCTACAGTACATGCCTACGGTACATGACTTATTCTAAAGCTAAGAAAAAGCAAATGATTTTTTATAGCAATTACACACTTAAAAACATCCTTCAGGGTAGTATAATTAATTTCTGTAAAACATCAGTAAACAGTACACTTGTTTATTAATGTTTGACCTTGATGATGTGGACTTTAAGGTTAGATTTAAGTTGAGGTTAAGATTGGGGAAAAAGCCAGTTATGGTAAAAGTTAGAGCAATCTCTGGATACTGAATCCAAATCAAGCAACATGCCCTGATGTCATGGAGACATGAATCAGTGTGTTTGCCTCAGACAGCAAAACCGTATAAACAGCTTCCATTCCCAATTCATGTGCCAACAAGTAGGAAGCTGCACAACAGCTCAGAGAGGGTAGCTGGCTGCTGATTAATAAGCATAACCACTCCCACACTATTGGACACAGGCTGAATATTACTGGATAAAACCCAGTTAAAACACAGGCCCACACTGAGGAGTTTTTGTTGCCATGGGATTTGCTCCGTTTTTGTGTCCATATCAATGTGTCCATATCTAGTGCAGTGTCCTCCTGAACACTTCACACTTAAGTATCAGAGGATACATTATTTTTACAGTCTCCTTGGGGTGTCCCACTGTTAATCTAATGTAGTGTACCACCCCCCATGTGATTAAAGTAATGGTAAAAGGTCAAGTCTTGGCTCTGCACTGCAACCATTTTGTTACATTTTTGTGACCATTTTTGGAGAAGGAGCTACTAAATCTTCAAACTAGAATCACCAGTGGCATTTCCTCTGTTTTGTTTTTTTAATCATTATATATCATGTCTAACACCACGGAGGAGGTAGAACTGATGAGACGTAATGATTATTTTATTTTCCAAATGCGTGAACCATTCATGCAGCAGTAATAAACTATTTATTTGTCAATAATTAGGTAATATGTTTATATATTATTTATGTATTATAGTTAGTAATACTTTTCATTAGTCAAATAATTTACATGTGAGTACATGTGCGAAGAATAATGTGTACTAGGTCCTGAGGGTAGCTTACACTTAAAGTTCACACAAAATTCACTTTGACCAAATAAAACAATATTACTCAGTCAGGCAGAGATGTCTGTTATATGATGACAAACAGATTTTGATCATAGCAGGTTGAGGCAGCAGGGAGGAAGCAGAGATTCTAAGGCTTTGTAGCAGATTTGAGAAGCACTGTAACTAATATATATGTGTGTGATATATATATATATATATACATATATATATATATATATATACACACACACACTAGAGTGTAAACTGTGAAAGAGGAGCAGCTGGCTAGCAGACGATGGGGTCAGGTGATGAGCTGACATGGGAAATTCTAAGTCATAACTGGTGGGCAGGTGTGGATCTATGGGTTTGGAATGATGACTGAGGTTAGTTCTATATTCACAACATAGATTAATCAGATGCACTTGAGGTGGATGAAAGGTTGTTGAAGCATCTGTCACAACAAGTGATATTTCTTTTTTTCATCCTGTAGTTTTCATATTCATTTTCATTGATTAGTACATCTTTTCAGCCTGTTAACGCCCCATTCTATGTCTTATCCGTATCACTTTCATCGTAACTCTCTCCTGTCTTTGCCTTGTGCCATAGGCCCCTGCTTATCCCCCCCAGTAATATAAGTGCTGAATCAGCCCTTTTTTCATCCACTTAACATTTGAGCAAGAATGTTAATGTGCCATTGCCTTGGAGTACCTGAAGTCACCCGACACACATTAGCATAAACAGTACGTCTTCTAAATGCTCTGAACATTCCAGACTTTTTTTTGCGGTTTTTCAATCAGTTCAACTCTCATGTGATTTGAATGCATCATTTTGGTTCTGCATACTGAAGCAAGCAGCTGAGCTTATCCTCTACACATACACACACATACATCATCATTTGCTTGATCTGCATTAATGTAGAGTGTATGTTGTCTTTCCTGGAATATATTTTGCAGGGAAGTTGCTTTGTCTCAGCCTCGGCCAAACCTCTTTGCAGATGGCCATGTGGGTAATTACTGCGTCCAGAACAGATTTGCACCCTACTGTAATCTCTGATCTCATTTCATCATGTTATTTCCAATAGATGTTAGTGACCCATCTTCATCAGGTAGAGACTGATTGATGAGGTTCTGCACTGTCAAACTATCCTTACCTCCCAGCAGATAATGATCACTCTTAAAGCTGACTCACACATACACGGTAGCAATGGGCATTTCAAACAAAAATTGGTTGGTGGGGATTATCCAATGAATATTCATATTCCTCCTCCTTACTCTACAACACCCTGCCATAGGTTTAAGGTACAGAAGAAAAGTACTCTACAGTACACATGTATAGGGTATACATCCTAAAGCACTAGGACCATAGATAGACTAAAGGATACATGTGACTAGGAGGATGAAGAAATGAATTGATCAATCACCTAATGTATCTTTTTAATCTAATCATGAATAGTCTCATTAAGTGACTGAATGTTTACCGTGCATCAACTGAAACACTTCTCACTGATTGTAAATGGGACGGTATCAAGCATTAGACCAGACCCGTGGGCTGGTATCGGGTCGGGTTGTAATTTTCAGGCCCGTTGAGAACTCTATCAAGTTTTGTTTTGTTCACGTTGTCTGTGGCAGAAGTTGAGAAATGTTTGTCTTTCCAAGCGCCACCACAAGTGCCAACCAAACAAATCACATTTATGTGTTTAGCTCAAACAGTAAAACTGTCCAAACGGAGCTCTTGGACAAGACCATTCTCCTTGTTGCTGGAGTTTTTTGTTGGACAAAGGCCACCTAATACTGACAGACATCACATCGCCATAAATTTAGAAACATTAGCAAATCTTGCTTTGAAGTTGTCCATTATAGACACTAACTTCTACGAAGTTGACTTTGCAGATGGTGCAGTTTGTTTTCCCCTCAGAGATGAGCACTATCACAGTCCTCTCTGCCTTCTCACTGTCATCATGTCGATGATATTCGGGCCAGAGGTCACCTCACACTCATCCTCACTAACAAAAACAGTGTGTGAATGAATCAGGGTTAGGAATTTCCTGTAGCCGGTTATTGACACAGGGTCTAGGAGAGCAGCTCTTGGAAAGTGCCCGTTCAGCACATTGTAGTCTCCCACCCCCAGTCTGTGAGTGGAACTACCTTATTTTATTGGACTACTCAAGGAAAACAATTGCGATTTATGGGTCATGTGGCTGTTTTCACTGAAATTCTGCTTTCCTAGCTAAAGGCCCTATGTAAGTGTGTGCTCTTTCACTCCTTCCTTCATCATTCACTTTAATTTATAATCCTGCAGTCTTTTCCTTCAGCCCACTCATGTGCCTCCTCTTCGCTTTCTGGAAAGTCTTTGAATTGTGTTTGAGGTCTTATGAGTCCCCAGGGGTCAACTGTTGGCTGATAACACCATGAAACGTCTGGCTCTAATTTAGTTCTTGTCACACAGAGTCGAACACCAATGTACTAAAGCATTTGTTTTCATAAACCCCTGATGTGGTTTCTTGGCACAAACATATGATCATCTAATGTTAGAGAAGGGATACAGGGACTCCTTTTCTTATCAGGCTGGTAAAGCTGCAGTAACGGAATCACTGGAAACATAGTGTAATGCAGAGGTGATGAACATGCTCATGTTTTGTGATCACAACCCTTTGTCCTGAGCTCCTCTAGACTAGAGCATACAGACTCACTGGTATGTTCGTACGGGACAGATTCAGCATGTCTGAAACGCTCTGCTAATATTAATATACATCTAATTGTATTTATTGTCTGCCTCTCTTTTAGAAGTTGTTGCCAGAGCTGGAGTAGCAATCTTTAAAACAAGGGTAAATGTATACAGAGTAAATGTAATGGAATAGTTCCCCCTCATAGCATAGTATGAGGTTAGTGTTAGGATAAATATCCAAGTCAGGCTTAGGGGATATTCTCTGTTGGCTTAGACAGACTTTTATTTTGTCAATATTATCAGCATTGACCAATAATAAATCGTAAATAATCATAAGTAACCGTAGTATGTGTTTCTTGCTAGTGACTGCTTAGTACCAGCTTGACGTTACAGTGTGGATGAGCTAATGTGCCCGGTGCATCTCCTCCAGACGTGGAAGGATACCCTGTGTGTTTGTAAGGCGATGCTGAGGTACGTGCCAGAGCGGCAGTATATGATGCTCTTGGAATGAGAATCATTAAGTCTCAGAGTTCTCATTTTCACCCAGCTTGTGTGAAAGTTAAGTAGTATACCAATGAAAACTCTTAGTACAGTGGCGTGAAAAAAAGAAGCACATGACCGTGCACCACATTTTCTTCAGAAATTTAAAATTAGAGAAGAGAACCAGGAGGATTTTTTTAACAGTTTATTTTGGGGCGGGTTGTGAGAATAACCAGCCTCCTTAATCTTCTCTCACTGTGACACTGATGATTTATAAACAGGAGATTATGTAGCCTGAATGCACAGAAAAAATACAGGAAGAAAAGATTATCAGATGGCCAGAGCAAATCAAAGATCACACAGGGGAATGGTGTTTGTGTGTATGATTTGACACGTTCCCTCTAAGGTGTGTTGAACAGTGCCTTAAGGCTGAATACTTTGAGAGGACTGACAGGCTGCTGCTTAAGTCAAAATCTCACCCCAGGTGCATCCTGTAGATTACAGCTCCATATACAGAATTGAAATGGAAGTAAGCACATGTCTACCTTTTGTTTTGTATGTGTTTGATTTTCCAAAGGAATGTTTTCCTCATAGCCACTTCAGTAAAGCCATAAGTGTTCTTTCCTTATTTTAGTTTTCATTGCAACTGATAATGTGCAAGAGCGATTTCCTGTATCTCACCAGAGTCTAAGGAAAATGACTCAGCATGACAATGTAATCTCCCATTTCCCGATAAACCTTTTTGTCCAAACACTAACACACACACACACACACACACACACACACACACACACACACACACACACACACACACACACACACACAAACATGCTATACATTGTTTCCCCCATGGTACCTCTGAAAAACTGCTGCTGTGGGTACTGGGAGACAAGGCCACGCAAGGAATTTGTTGTGGGGATCAATAAGGCAATTTTCTGTCAGGTCAGCGGCTGACACTTAGGTTATTTACTCTTAGGGGACAGTTACGAGGATAGGTAGCAGCGTGCTATTAGACATATTGCCTTGCGAATGCTTGACAAGTAGCTTCGGCAACGTCGTAGAGCAGTCAGAAGATACACCCCATCATGGTTTCACTTAGTGTCACATCTGTTCATTGTTAATCAGCACCTCAGTTTTCCTTGCATGTGGCATAGTCTTGTTTATTCATAGGTAAGAATATCTGTTTTTCGTGGGTCCCTAAATGTAAGTTATTAAGCTGCTGAAGTGTGTAACTAGAACTGTGTCAAGACCATAAAGGGACATTTCTGTACACTGGCTGAAGGCTTGTCTCATTTTGTGATCCCGACTATGAAAAACTAATCAATAAGATTTTACAGCCCCCTTTGACATCACATTAGCATATAGAAGAATTGATATTTCATGTTCTGGATGGGACAAAGCTGTTCTGTGGCACAAAGAGTGGGGTGTGAGAGCTGAAACAATTAGTCAATTTACTGGTGAGTCAAGTGTTCACCTCTAATCATTAGTTACATGTTTCGAGCAATTCAGTCTTTTTCACGTCCTTTGCTCATCTGACATTTGCCTTTGTTTGCCTCGTATTATTCAGCAGCTAACAAGCTTAACAATATTACAATATCTCATTGCGATTTCTGTGATCAATATTGTGATTGCAATTAAAAATTTAATGAGTGGCATTTTTTTAATCTTGAGCTTCAATTCAATATTCACTATGTAATAGATTTAAAACAACAAAATATCAGGGTTATATTTTCATTGGTATAGAAAATACAACTATCAAAAATAGAATAATTAAATTTGTGCTTTTGCAGTTTCTTAATTTTCTTTGTTTTGAAGTCCAGTCTTTCTTAATTATTGAAGAATTTATAAGTATGTATAATGGCATTGTTACAAATGTGTAAGCAGTATGAGACAGCTGGTGAGGGGAATATTAACAATACAAACCGAATATGACTGAATTACTGTATTGCTCTCATGGTGTTTTGAATTCTCAGAGGATTAGCTTAAGAATTCAGGGAACTGTGCAACCTGACTGATCTATGTGGGGGTCTGACATTGTTAAAGTGCATTTAGCCACTGGGATGAAAACCATTCCATGATCACTTCCTGGATTTTTGTAATGAGCAAGCATAGTGTTGTGCATCCTGTTCCTTTCTCCTCTTCCTTAGAGAAATAGCAGAGGTTGGATTATTTGTGTCCCAACAGCTGTTTAAAAGAAAGCAAGAAAAAGAAGGAAAAAAAGGCATTTATCCTAACAGACAACTTAGGTTTATCCTAACAAAAAAAACATTAATGAGTAACTAAACCCCTAAACCACTTGTTTAGGTGTAAGGGTATTTGTTGATCCAAGTGCAAATCTTCACTGTTAAGCGTAAAGTATTGAAATTATACATGTTGATTAAAATCTAACGCCTCTCTGGTCAAACAGCAGCCACTGCATTCAAATGCCATTGGCTTTCTTAGCCCACTCAAATGAGTTCAGAGCATCTCCCTGAAGCTTCATGTATGTAATCTCCCTTCAAGGGTGAAGGCAGTGCCGGCAGCACCAGGTGTCAAGAATGCATCTTTCGGTAAATTGCCTGCAGAATATACTCTGGGTATATCACTGAGCCATGCGATTTGACTGCCATACCCAGGTGAAATCTTCTCTCCAATTACAGCAGCAGTGCCAGTGAAGTGGCCTATTTGCTTGTCAAGGCACTAAGGGCATGCTTGGTTAGCTGGGTTGCATGGCAATGAGGATGGGTTTTTACATTGATGCAGACGCTCCACCTGGTTACATGGAGAGCACACTTAAATACACTAATGGATGCTGTCAGTCTCAATTTAGGTGAGTTAGCATCACAAACCTATCAAGCATTATCATTGCACAGTCTGGTAACAAAACTGATTAAAAGACTGTAGAATGTAAAATAAATGACAAATTAGGCCATGGATATATTGTTAATAAGAACTGGACTTTCTTATTGATTTAGTTTTTTGTCGAATAAAGCACAAACTATAATAAATGTCACAGAGAGGAAAAGTTGCTATCTCACTGGAATGTTCCTTTTTTAATCATATATATTTAATCAATATTATAGTGTGTAGATTTTAGTTTTTTTATGTAATTATTGGCATGAAGTGCAGGCAGCCATCTGGACAGTGCCTGTTTAATAGAACCCCTTAGAATCCAGCAGAGGGCACATATAAGGTTTTCTACCGTATCATATGACAGTTTTAGCTGCAGGTACAGCAGCAGCAACATCTTGAAGATGCAAGCCTACAGTACATTAAGGAGACTCCTCTCTGCTTTTTTGTGCACTAAATACCTGCTTATAACCTAACCTCTTTCTCTCTGTTATCTGGCTTATAAATATGGGTGTGTTCCAGAGACATATGTGTGGTCTGAACACATCTTCTCATCCACAGGTTATATTGTAAATAAAGAAGGAGCCACACTTGATCTTGATCAGGTTGACAGATTGCGTTTCTGGCAGATTACAGAAATTTAGTTGGGCCCTTTGTTTTAGTCAAAGCATTTTTGTAACATTATTACATTTTAGTTAAAAGCGGTTGGAGCTTCTTCTTGTTGTCTGTGATTTCCCATTTAGTGTTTATTTCATCTTACTCTACTGAGTTAATAAAGTAATGAAAACTGGGCTGTTGGTGGTCTATTAGGACATTGCATTGATCTACTTGGACATTAGTTGGTGATTTTGAGATGATCCATTGACATTGGTGTGAAGCAGAATTTACCATGGTGAATTATCTTGATGAGAAGTGAACAACTCTTGTTCCTGCTATGTAGGACAGACATCTGATATGAAATGGGTAAAATCAAAGTGACAGATGATAATGAATGGCGAGTGCGATAAAGAGTTTACTGTTGTCCTCTTGTAGCGGTGCGACATGTGGAACAGAAAACAGGCAGTGGCTAGAGTCAAGTGATATGAAATTAATTTAAAATGAAAACTGCATTCTGTTTGAATGTAAATATAAATATAATAAATACCTTTGCGATGTACCCAAGTTAGACATGAGAGCCTCTGTTATTTTTTTCTCAAAATTACCCCCCAGTCATAGGTCACACTGAAATCAAGTGCCCTGTTTCTCCTGCCTTTGTTCAAAAGCATCTGCTATATACAGTTACACTTTTGCTGTTTTTCCTAATAGAGGTCGAAGCACAGTGACTAATGTCATGTTTTCAAGTGGCGTTGTGATACCTAAAAAAAAAAGTATTTCATTTATGTAGGATGTGATTCTCAAACTTGTAACTATTTTCTCCTCAAGCTTAGTCGAAAATATTTCCCCCTTTTTCTGCCATTAGATCAGTCAGAAAAAAATCCTAATCACAATTATTTGTAGAAAAATTGTGTGTGTGAGAAATGTGCTGTGGTCACAGACAGACCTTGTCAGTTTCTTCCCCTTGTCCTCATACAGTAACCAAAGTGTCTTTGATCCTGCTTGACATTCATGGGAGGGTGCGTTATAATACGTATTGTTTGCACTTTCCTGTGTGCAAAGACCTGTAGAGTGACGCATGCTTTCACGTCACAGTCTCCAAAAGTCTCCAATAACACCAGAAAAAGTTGCTTGATTTGTCGATAGTCGCTTTTTTGAAAAAGAGTGGCTAGAGGAGTCTGAATACTCGCCCAATATAGCGAAAAAGTTACTAAGTTGGCAATACTGTTTGCTGGATGCGGAGCGGGACAGGAAGTCAGACACTGTTACAACATTAAAAGTGGTAGTTTCAGAATAAAATAAATTATTTTGTCATCGTTTTGTTTCTATAATTTTGTTTTTGGAAATGTAATCATAATCATAATGGGAACACACGTTTTGATTAATTGCCCAGCCCTAATCCAAAACTAACCATTGGATATTCATATTGGTATCATCACTGTGCCTCCAGACCTTAGTTAAAGTTTCAAGGACACGATCAACATGCACATTTCATACCACGCTACATCTACAAAAAATACACTATAGTTTCTATCCTCGGCAACCCTATTCCTCCAGTTTCCTGACTTGAATTTCTACACCAATATGCCAGCAACTGGTTTTGATACTCTGGCTGATGAACATAACTTACAACCAATGTATGTTTGTTCTCTGCGAG
Organism: Solea senegalensis; assembly: GCF_019176455.1. NCBI lineage: Eukaryota > Metazoa > Chordata > Actinopteri > Pleuronectiformes > Soleidae > Solea > Solea senegalensis. The sequence goes on from NC_058029.1 coordinate 22,166,268, forward strand.
ATGTTTGTCTAAATGTGTAACAACGTTTGATGTTCCGGATAAAAGTGATAGCCTCAGTGACAGAGTAAGACAGAAGGGGCAAATCGTTATAAAATGAGTAGTCCTCTCTCTGGGAGAGAGATAAATGGAGAGTATCGAGAGACAGTGATGAAAGAGACACGAGAGGATGAAACATTTGTGAGTTGAGGCTTCAGCAGGCAGTGATACCCAGCCTGTCTCTCTTTCACAAAAGGCAACATTGCTTTCTTTGTGTCGATCCAAACACATCTCTAGCTGGCACAGATGTGCATGACGAGAAGCTGCACTTGTTTTTGTGCAATGCTGAGACACAGAAGAAACCTCATCTCCTCCTGCTCATGCTCCAGCACCCAACCCCCTTGATGAGAAGTGGAGAAGAAACAAAGACGTCCATTATTTTACAGTCTGGTCTGAGGGTGGGGCGAACAAAGCATACACCCCAAAAACAAGAATTGGAGGGAGGTCCCTGACGCTTAATGTTGTGAGTGACAACCCACTTATCATACCAAGGAATTCTGGGAACCTTTTGTGTAGAAGGAAAGCTACACTTAGGCAGTCTTGACCAGAGAGCCTCTTTAAAATGGCAATAACACTGTCGTTCTTTGTCATAGTTGAAATCCACAGACGCTTTCGCATGAGTTGTTGTGATGAATAGGTCTGGAAGGGTAAAGAGGGGTGGCCATACATGCTGTGTACCATTCGGGGAGGCATCCCCCACAGTGTCCCCCATGACATCACTGCAGCTTTTGTGTGTCCCACCGCTGAGCACCAATTAGCCAGTCACTGCCTGCTACTAGAGAGCAGGCTTTTGTGCTCCGCAGACGAACAGCAGCCGTGTTTTGCTCGTTTGCTTGTGGTTTCACACATTCCCTCCAATGAAGAAACAGGATGCTGTGGTAGGATGTGATAACACTGTTTGAGCTATATGCTCAAATATTCAGTTGGCATTACATCAACTGACATGTCGTCGTTTTTTTTTTATGCTAATGTACGCGCTTGATTTGTGCTGAGCACATTCATGTTTATGTAACAGAAATCATCGGTTTGTGTTACTTTTTAAGACAGTTAGCAGATAAGTAGATGCTTGAGGAAGAAACACCTACGAATATTCTAGGAGTCATATAAAGTGCTTTTTAAATGTGTACATTTACATTTGTACCTGCTAAGAAATTTAAGACTCAACAGTTTGTGTACTTTTCTTTTTCTTTTTTTTTTTACAAGTCACTGTCACATGTGTGCGTACACTGACAGCATTGCACAAGGTGAGAGAGAGGTCCTGACATCCCACCTTTGTCATGGCAGTTTCTTTGGAGCTAAAGGAGATCAATGTGTTTGGTCAAGAAGATCAAATGTGTAAGATGTAAATCTCTATAAACCCTAGAATGGGGAGTAAAAAAGAAAAGTGTAAAGATGTGAATATGTGCAGATCACTAAATGCTCTGACTTTACAGGTTTAAACTATGATTCATGAAACTAAGATTATATGTATGAATTAATGCATATTTTGATACAACCATCCATAGTAATATCCATATTGAAGTGCATGCAGAGCAGAGTGTGTGTGTTTGCTCTGGTAAATGAATAATTTGAATCGTCTCAACCCTCATTGTGGTTTCTCGTCACATCTGTTTTAAGATAATCTGGGGATTGATGGGGACTCATTCAAAGGACTCTTACAATGCCAGCTCTTGGCAGGATTATAAGGGATGTGAGAGCACCCAGCTGAATTAAGGGTCAGCTGGAGACGTCGATCCAGCTCACTTCCTTGAGCCTTTCAATTCCTGTCATCACTGACAGTTGCGCTGCATTCAGTATGTGGCAAAGCACAGGTTGTCCCCTCTGGCCTTTGTTGTCGTTGGACCCCACAATCCTTCAGTCCCAAGAACAACACTGTTCTTCTTTATGTTTCACCTTTAGTTCCATCACTCTGACTGTGGCTCTTACTGTGGACAAAGAGAAGGCCATTTAGCTGGGTGACTGTCCCATTCCATAGTGTTGTAATTGGCTGCCTTCTCTCACAGTTGATAACGCCACTGAAATGGAAATTCATTGGCCTTGTGGATCAACCACCCATTAACAGAAGAAACACCCGGTGACTGACTGTGAATTCTACTTGTCTTTAACTAGCATAATAACATCCACAACACTGAGCTTTTAGCTCCAGGCTAATTTTTTTCTTCGCTGGTGCCCATGACATCGCCAAACAATAGTTGTTCTATATCTATCCTGTGAAGGTAAACATTTACATTTTTTTCCTCCCAATGTGCTTTATCAATCTGCTTCGCCTGTGCAATTTTCTATTAGCACAATAATAATGTTTATGTTTAATAATGTTTGACAATAATAGTGAGGAAATGTTATGAATTTTACACCTAAATAAAAGGCATCTATTTTTTGAAGATAAAAGCTGGAATAAAAAAATGGTGGTATGATGTATGTCATCACTCTGGTACAATCCAGTACCACTCAGCAGTTTTATACAATAGACTACTGTTTGTAATATACTAAAGCTATAGTCTGTAGTATAATACAGCTATAGTTCCTTGTCTGTAGGGGACTTTTACATGCATGCACTTTATATTGGTATGCTGTAAAAAAGTTATGTCACTCAAACTTGCACATCAATTTTTGGAAAGTTTTCTTTGCATGCAAAATCAGCTAGATTCTATTTATATGTATACAAGGCTATCCCCAAGACAATTTCCTGTGTCCACATTATACTTGCAGACTGTAGCACTTTGAATTTCTTTTGTCATTCCAACCATGTTACAGCGCCTTAGGTCTATGTCCTGCATCTATGAGGGTGCATTCACACCAGCCCTCCTAGTTTGTTTACTTGGAAAGTCCTGTTTGTTTGGGGAGGTGTGAATGCGCAACCAAACTCTGATGCGCGTCACAGAAGCAAACTGCCTAAAAATGTCGGTCTTGTTTCGCTTTAAGTGAACCAAATGCAGGAAGCGGACTACAACGCAGGGCATTGTGAGTACAATGCAGGGCATTGTGGGTAAACACAACCAAAACATACGTGCGTGTAGAACGATGCCCAGGAAACAATGACAGAGTGTATATGTCTAGTATGTTTGCAAAAAACAAAATAAAAAAAACAAGACAGATGCAGCGCCATGTTTTTGTTGGCCTGCATTAACCAACAGATGAGCGAGTTTTCTTGTTCCTTGTTCCTCCTTCAGTAATTCTTGATCAAGTGAGGAGGGGAAAATGTTATTCAAAAGGTTCGGTTCGTTTCACTTAAGTGCAGCAGTGAAAGCAAACTCGGACCGGCTGAATGTTGCAACCCCCAAGTGAGTCCCCAATTGTACCTAGTCTAGAGGACTATCAGGTGTGAAAACAACCTACAAGTCCTAACTTCAACTTATCTCTTTGTCTCATGCCACATTTTCTCAGCTTGTGCAACTGTCTGTATGTGCATAATGCGATAACAGTTGTTACTTTTACAGTCGTGTTATGCACCTTCACTTGTCTCATACACTCAAACTCCTCAAAAAGATGCATGTTATCCTCCAGGGCATGAATGTGTATGTTTGAGAGATGGGAGAATCACTGTGTGCATGCTTCTGAGAGAGCAGTTGAGGAACTGCTGTCTGTGCTTTATAAATGGATACAAAAGCTGCATGGGTGGCTAATTTATTTATTCAGTTGAATTCAAATAATTGATTATATACTGAACAAATGAGAAATGAAAATATTAAATTTTTATGGCGATAACATTAAAGGTGATGTATGCAAAATTATGCAAAAATGAAAACTTAAGCATTTCAAATGGTTGCTGCAATCCCATTTAAAACATTGTTATTGTATTTGCCAAATTTTCCAAAATACAGAGATGCACTTCATGCACATCCACAAACATAAGTGTCCGGATGTTTACATTTTTATGATAATTGTTACATGAGGAGAGGAGACAACAACAATAAAGGACCATTAAAAAATTATGAATGTTGAATATCAATTGACAACGTATGAGAGGGAGAGAGAGTGTGTTAGATAATCTAGGCTGATATTCCCTGTTTTGTTACCCTGTCCAGCAGAAAAGTAGAAGCACTGACATGTCTTCAACTTCCTCTTCACTTTCAGCTGTCTATATTTTAATGCATCACCACTGCAGACCATTGTTTGTCTTCTCTGGTCGAGAGGGTTTGAGAGAGGTAGTGAGGCTTTTTTAGGTTAGGTAACATTCTGATTCATAGCAGCGAGCTGCTTTGCTGGCTCTGCTGGCATTCATTGTGTTGAAGTGCCATGAGTTGAGTTACGGGGTGGTGGGTGACAACAACAGACCAATACTCAAAACAGACCTTGCTGTCAGCAAATTAAAATTTATTTCAATTATACTGGCTCCAACATTGCTATCAGTGTGCTGGTATTGTGCGATTGAAGTTGTGATGTGTTATCTCCAATTGCTATTTATTCATCCATTATCTATACCACTTATCCTTGGAAGGTTGTGGACATGTTGCCAAGCAGGTCCAACATACAGAGAGAAAGCATTCACATAATTAGTCTGTGTTGCTTTATAAGGTTACTGTCGCACTGCATGCTCAGCCATTGACAGCATTAGCCAGCGAGGCCAACGATCTGTGCTGTCTGTACAGGAGAGGTGAAACCAAACAAGACTGATTGCTGCACTTTTGACCTTTGGTGATTTCAGATCCACTGTATCACTGTATACTTGTTATGTGGTGACATTGGAAAAGCTTATGTGCATGGTAGACAGTAGTTGGTAGACACTGAAGCCAGCATGGTGAAAGTGACTTTTGAGCTGATTGTGCAAGATGATGTATTGAATTCACAGAGGGGGGTCTGTCCACTCCTACCAGCCAAGGATTCTAAAGGGACCCTCAAGCTATGGTGGGATAAGTCTCACATCTGTTGTTGGTTTGTGTCCCCTCCCCCCAACAGGTATTTTTGAACAGCTCCAGTTAGCTGCATGAAGCTTTACATGATATTGACAAAAAGACAGAAAAAAACCAATATGGAATTTGGAAATGATCTTGGCATGAGTCTGAAACGAGATCCCTGATCATCCCATCTTGTGTGCCCAAGTTCAGCCAATACTGCATTAAGGTAAACATCAGACATTTTGCTACAGTCATGCCAGTCAATTCACCTGGCACCAATCCTGCTGAGCCAACACTACCACCACACCACGTGGGGAGTAACAGTTCTTTTGTCCATGATGTTCTAATGTATAAACACCATGATGGCAATTAAGTGGACATCGCCCAACCTTACTCCACAACTGAATAAAATGTCTCACAGCCCAAAATAGATGTTTTCGGGTTTTCCCACTTAGTGTCATATGATTATATCTAAGCCAGTGATCAAAGTCTTTGTCCATATGAGTGTGTCTCTGTTTGCTCTCAAATGCAAGTATTGAGTTGTGTTGGCTAGAGGCTTGCCCTGTCACACTGATTAGTCATACAGGCAAATGTGGTCAGCAGACCACATTGCATAATCTGGCCTAGATGTAGGTGGAGAGTTGGCAGCCAAATGCTGAGCTGTGCCTCTTCTCTAAAATTATCTTTTGTTGGACTTAGCTGAAAAGTTTCCTATAAAAATGAATTTTAGATGGTTACAGAGTTGGGTAGTTTGAGAACACCTGTCGAAACCTTGACTTCTATAGCGTAGAGAGGCGTTTGGAGCAGCCTTTTCATTTCCTTGAGGTCATAGCTTATTTTGTGTTTTGCAAAAGCCTGCCTGCGCTTGTTTTGTTATTATCTGGCCTTCTCCATTCCTTTTATCTGGTGTTGGTGATGCATAGTGCTTGTCAAAAAACTGAGTGTGAAAATGTGAAGATAGCTGAAAAGATGACCATGGGTTCTTGCTGTGGCTCAGAATGTGCCAGGAACTTGCATTTTTTTTATTTATTTAGAAAAAGAACAGTCCCAGTCTTTGACATTTTACTAATCTTCTGACCCCCCTCCCCACCCCCGCTTTAAGCTGCAGTTCCTTCCCCTTTCCCTGTAGTAAAGCTAAATGTGTATGACAGGAGCAAAAGCCAGGGAATCTTGAATGTCAACAACCAGTTATATTCAGTTTGGTTGGGGAGTCATCTATTCATCGATATAGTCAATTGATGTCATAATTCTTACTGACATAAAGCTAGGGTGGAATCGAGGATTTAACCATGCCCCAGTGTGACGTCCTGCAGACGTGCCAGAGGGGACAAAAACAGTGTTGTGGTTGTTCTCCTCCCACTAACGTGAAGTTGCGGCTAACTAATAGTAACCATGGCAACTGCCAATATGGGCAACTTATCGACTGAACTCGAACCCCTTCCCACTTCTCTGAAATTACCAGTGTGGAAATATTTTGCATTCCCCATGACGTAAAACCAACGATCATAGACAAAACTAGACAAGTCCAAAAATGGCAGACCCATCTATGCTAAAAGAGAGAAAAAAGATTGAAGACGCTGGGTGATTGGAGGAAGCATAATCAGTTTAAATTCTACAGCATCTACCATCTTAGTGTTTGTATGTCTTTATGTCTAACCTTGTCTAACCTATAATTAAACAAAGCCCTACTTACTTTAATCTCTCAGGTTATAGCTGAAATTTGTCTCTCCTTTATAAATATTTTATAGAAAAATGCTTAAGAAGGAAATAGATCTACATATTTGCATTGATATGCAATTCCCTTAAAATGTTTGTGACCTTGTGCTTCATTGGAAAGGAATGATCTTCGTAGTCTCAGAATGAGCAGTTTAGTCCAGAAATTTGGAGCTGGTCTAAACAATGCACAATGCAAAATCTGAAAAAAGATAAAGAGATTCAAAGAGTAGAATGAAAATGTAGGTGCACACAGCAGCATACTAGATGATTATGGTTCTGTAAACAAACTGCATAAACTCCTCAGTGACCACAGCAGCACTCTTTTACTCATCACACAGCAATATTGTCTGTAATAACACTGAAGTGTAGGTCATCAATTAGTACTGACTGCAGCTGACACACATGACCCACCAGCTATCTTTTCTTCAAATACCAGTGCCACAAAACTGGATTGACAGACCAATAGCTTATGACTTACTGGTTTATGTGGAGGGTGGTAGAACCCCTAATTTACTCCACAGTTGTACTTCCATGGCACTTTAGTGTAGGGCCAAGCCTACAAGGATTAGATATAAACAAATGCAAACTTTGTGGGTCCGTCTTTGGAATAAATGGGCTGTGTCCTCCAATGAGGTTCAAATGACTGTAATGTAGCTACAAATTTGCTTCCTGTAGGAAAATCTGAGGCCACACAGCATAACCTCTCCTGAGGTAATCATTATCATTTCTGTCAGGTGCTTGTTTGGCCAACCTTGTAGCTTGAGCTGACTGTCCTTGAGACATCCGCTGAGCCTCCTGTCATCCTTTAGAGACGGATCATTTAACACTAGCATCAAAGTGGTGATTATCCTGTTGTAGCCTAGCTAACAGCTAGCATCAGACAAGTGAGCTGTTCAGAAATCTATTAGGGTTTATAACAACTTCTGTCATGATAGTAGGGAGAAGCCAATCAGTGTGGTTGGGACTTCACATTAGTCATTACTTATATGTAAAATTCAGCTGGTTCAAGCCTTCTGAATCAAGCAGTTTGCATGAACAGGAAACATATTACGGACAAACAATTTAGGAGACAATGAATGCCCAAAACCTTTTCCCAGTTTAGTATTTTTGTCAAAACCTTGTTTTGACAGGGATCTTGTCTGGATCAGATATTTGAGTGGAGTGATAAAGTGCACAGATGAGTGTCTAATGCTTTGCCACTCAATTCCAAACAAACTAACATTGGTGTTGTCTTACAAAACCCCACACACAAACTCAGTTTGGTTAATGCAGTTTCGTTTGTTTTACTTGTGGCTGTGTTGGACAGGAGGCAGAATGAAAAAGAAATGATTGCGCTATAAGTGTGTCAAACACAAAAATGATTGAACTCCTCCTTTAAGGGAAATTAAAGGCCACATAGACCGGAAGCTCCAATTAATGCTGCGTTTGTGTGTGTATCTGCGTCATTACCTCGTTTATGAGGTAATGACGTTTCAGAACAAACAGTTCAGCCACTGCTGAGAAAATAGGGTTTCATTGTTTTCCTGGGCTCTGCGAAGCGGATCGGCACTTCCGTAGGTTGATGATGTCATCAGAAAACCTCACCACTCCTCTCACCATTGTAGCGCCTCCTGGTGCGGACACTGGTCCGGGCACATACGGTTGCGTACATTCAACCGTAGAAGAAGAACTACTCTCGTTGTAGCTGCTGAGATGCAGAGCATCCACCAGGCCAGAGGGGAGCTGTGTATCTGAGAGCTGGCCTACCAATTATGTCACTTCCAGGTAACTGGCCAATCACAGGACAGTGGGAAAGTGCCTGTTGGCTGGCCAATCACAACACAATCCACATTCTGGGGACATCAGACTCGTGGCTGACGAGAGCGTCAGTGAGGAGATATTTTGATCAGCTCGTTTGCAGCGACAAGGAGGTTTTTAACCATGAAAACAAGTTAATATATGTAAGTAGATCTCCATAACTAACATATATGTGTGATACAAGCATTCGATGTCACCTTTAAAGGACATGAGGTCGACCTCTGACCGCACGCTGCCACACTCAGATATGGCATATTGATATGTAATTTTGTCCAAAGAAGTTGGGCTTTTTTTTTTACTTGACCGGCCCCTGACTGACCAGACAAGACAGCCATTGGCCCACAGGTCATTTGAGTTTGAGACTGCTGCTCTAGTGTGTTCCAACGACTAAGTCCAGTAATCCAAATCAGGCTAGTGTTGTGATGATCCCTTAACCCTCCGGGCAAGCATAACATGAGATGAACTAATGTGTGCGTTTACTATGCTATGCTATGCTATGCCTGCTATAGTTATGTTTACTGTGGTATCTGAAACCTATATGCTGAGGCTGGTCATATGACTGACTCCCAGCTATGAGTCATAGAAGACAGCAGGAATGCTGCTGACTGTTTGACAAGCCTCGACTCCAGATGCACTCTGTTGTTGTTGATCCATTAGCTGACATAGGCCAGCAGATCTTACTCGTATCTAGCAGCATTAACAGCATAATGGAGGTCATGGTTGGGGGTAACTTGATATCCATGGTGGCATATTTATTTGTGTATCAACGAAGCATATGTGCTGATTTGGAGCAGTCTTGTTTGTGTGCATATGCACATTACTGGGATCATTGCCAAGGATGATTAAGAGTGGCAGAACCAAGTACATTATTTTTTATATTGTATTTATATTCAACATATTCATATTAAAAATATTGTTGTGATTATTAATATGATTAGACTGTCGTTTTTAGTAGATGTAGTGGTAATTGTAGCATAAAATGATTTGTACTGTCTACTACTGATTTACGATGGCATACAATAGTTTTTCCCAAATTATTTCATGCACATTTATTCAGATATATCAGCTTATACACATGCATTGGTTGCAAGAGCCATATTATAAGTTGCAGATATGAAAATACGAGATCATTATATATCAGAACAGAATGATATCAAATGTTTATAATTTTCTTGAAGACTTAGAGAGTTACACAGTCACACTGTTACACATTCTCAACAACCCCACATGGAGGTCACACATGCGTTTGAGGTAAGACTTTTGACCCTTTTGGTTTGTTCAACACTACAAACATATAATTCATGAGAATAAAAACAAGGTATTGAATTATGATATAATGCCATCATATATTGTTAAAGTGAATGATACCCAAAAAAGTAAATAAAACCAAAAATAAGAACAACGGGATACAATTTACCGTATAATTAAATACACATCAAATTTGATGCATTTAGTTTAAGAGGGCAGTGAGTAAAATGGTTTCTGTTCCTTGTTCCAGTTTCATGTTGTGTTTTATATGTTATCTTGGTGCAATTAAGTAGAAATATTTAAGATTGGATATGAAACAACACAAGGACATCTAATAAGAATTGAAAAGAAGATCTGTGCAGACACCCGTGACAGCTCAATGTCTGTGATTGCTACTGACAGCAACATGTATAGGTGATAAAGAGTGAGGTTGCTGGTACAACTACTGGCTGTTATTACATGACTGGTCCTGATAATTCCAGGCTGAGCTTCCACTGAATATTAAGATGCTCCAAGCATTTCATTGCAGGAGACTCTCTCTACTATTAACTCTGTAGTGAGCCATTACTACATTACTTAAAAGGATATGAAAAACAAAGGCTCTGAAAATATCTTGAAAGTTAAGATCCTGGTCTGTTTCCATCTGTCACTCTAACTGAAAGTACCATCACATATATTTGTAACTGTGGGAAGTCTCTGTGTTTTGAGAGCTTTCTTTTGGCAGTAGATATAGATACAGGTATAACTTTTCCTTCTGCCAGTCACTGTGTCACATTGCTGTCCTCCTCAGGGTCCCCTCGCTTGCGCATTGGCCTAATATACAAATACACTCCGACACATGGAGGGTTTGAGGTGTCATATTTGATTGGGGGTATGAAGGAGATGGAGTTGGAAGAGGCAGACAAATCTGAGGTTTTTGGCTAATAATTGTAGTCTCCCATTGCACTCACACAAAATTTCCTCCCGGAGGAGTTATTTTCCCAGGGCAGTAAGTGTTTTACTTAATAGAAGTGCATTGGCCTTTGTAGTAAGTTTAGTATACCATAGATGTCTTTACCTATTTAACCTTTGCAAGCTCTGAGCCCAAGTGATGAAATGTGAAGTTGTAAAACAGTTCCTCTCGGAATCATTATTGTCCTCACAGAACATATTGACTCACTCTGAGAGGGAGAGAACACTTTTGCACAACTTCTTTGGCTAAACTATAAAGACCAAATGCACACACATTCACACTCCTCCTCCCACCATAAACAATCATGAGCGAGGCAGTCTATTTAGCTGATGGATATGGTATTGACTTTATGGCCTCTTGCACCATCTGCAAGGGGCTGACACAGTTGGTTTCCTGTGTTTGGAGGGAGCTGAAGTGGATAGATTGACTTGTGTATCGATAACTCTCTCTTCTTGTCTTTGGGCAAATGTTTTACGGTGACAGGAGGATGGGATGCTGAGGTTAGGGAGGAGAGAACCTGGCACAAATCTCTGGCCTGTATTGTTTGGAGAGGTTTTATCTCTCAGTGGAAGATGATAAACGTATTTCAGAAGTTTGGAGTTGGAAAACAAACCCTGAAAAAAATGTACCTCGTTTTATTGGCTTTTCATACACTTTTTTTTTTAAACCATAGAGTAGGGCTACACAATAAATCATTTTTGAAATTGAAATCACAATTTGAAAAAGTGCAATAAGGAAAGTGTAGGCCCTATTTTTCTTGTAAGAATCTTTTTAATCACCTTATTTAACCACAGTTTTTGTGATTACTGTTGTATTGGTGACTGCCCTATGCTGAATAAAAACAAAGTGTAATAAACGCAAATGTTGAAAGCATTTCAGATCTTCAAGTCTTTATCCTTGGATTGGAATACAGAGTAGTTAATGTTTTGGTAGTACCTTGTGAGTTTTTTGCTGAGAAGTAAGGCAATGTAAAATATCCTTGATGCTTTTTTTCTAAATGCACAGTCACTGGCTTTAGGCCTCTGCTTTAATATCAGTGAATGACTATGCATTTGTCTGAATTCCATTGTGTCTCCTTAGCGCGGGTTATTGATGAACACAGAGTAAGTAGCTCCAGTGAAATGGCCTTAGCTTTTGTTTTCTCATCTCACACAAACTCTTAATGGCCTTATTGGATCAATTAGAGCCCCTTGTATAAAGGCGCTCAGTAACTCATGATTTAGCCAGCCTTCATTAGCTTATTGGGATTGTTAATAGGCTTAGTGCGTGAGTGTGTGCGTGCTTGTTTGGATTAAGTGTGACATTTCTTATCTTTTCTGCTACTTTTCTTATTGACATTTTGGGTTTGTGCTATTGACTCACACTTAAAGTTTGGTAAGTGGGAAATGTTTCCTTTTTAAGTTTGTAATGACATCTGCAAGGTACGTCTTTTCAAAGAGAACCAACCACCGAATCAAGATTATCTTGCCTGATCTTATGAGCTCACAGCACACATGTAATCACAGTTTCACATGAAAGAAGCTGGGACACACATGTTGAACATACTGCACACACTCACACAAAAGAAACAAAGAGTGGGGCAATTTCACTCACAAGCTGAATAGTTTGCTACATGCAGTGTTTTTTATCTATAAATTCAAGGGACATCTGTTAATTGCACAACTGTCCAACAGGTCTTTACACTGACAATGTGAGTTACTAAGGGCACCAGTATGTGTAGGTTATTTGGATAAGAAATGCAAGAGATATCAGTAGAACTTGCTAAAAGACACACTTCTGTCACGCAGTTCACAACCCCCACACACACACACACACACACACACACACACACACACACACACACACACACACACACACACACACACACACACACAGATATGCTGTTCATTTGTCTGTTAATCACATAACTATCTAATGGGTTGCTTGACATGCTTCAAATTTGGCAGGTGACTTACTAAGGACGCCAGTTTGTGCAGTACTGATTTTAGAGATATTGGTAAATATTGGTAGATCAGAGGAGGTGCTTCATGAAAATATGTTGGGAAATTGGGTATTCTTAGATTTGCTGCAGTAACTAGCCATTATATTTACTGTACATGTGTGGCAGTGGTTTCAGTTCTCCATGTTATTAACCCAACAATTCCCTTTCTAATTAAGCAATGAATAGTTTTTTGTATCTTAGGGATGAAAAGTGGGATTAAAAGTATCTGCTACAAATGCTCAAATTCCTATTCCACAATATGCGTGTGTGTGTGTGTGTACAAAGACAAATCATCACATTCTAGGAGCTGTAACTCGGTTTGATATTCTGGCACTCGTGGAACTGACGAGTCGTTGTAGCTCTTCTCACTCAAAATCCCTGCAAGCAAGTGAAGAAATGCAAGCATTTTTTTATGATCAGCTTTTAAATTAATAATCCATGATTAACAAAGACAAGTAAATTTAAATATTTTGGAGATGCAGTGTTGCCACTCTCTTTTCAACATGAAAGAGACTTCAGAAGGATGTTACAGTGAGAAAAAAATCTTATATTTCCATCTGAAACTGGTTGCTCAGTCTGTGTGTCTGAGTTAGTCTCAAACATAATTACAAGCATACCTGAATTTCAGCGTCAACCCATCAGGGGGTCACATCATGCTGCTTCTCACTGCTGGAGCAGTGGTTATTCTCATCACTAGCTTCCTATGTGTATAGACTTTGTACAGTACTCTAGAGTTTAATCTCTACGTATAATAGAAACACAAACATATTTTTTCATTATTCTATAATGATGCCAGTGTTTAAGGGGGACATTTTAGGTTATCTCAGAATTCATCTATACATATTTTTGTGTATGTTACCAGGGTGGAGTGGCTCAGTGGTTAAGACTGGTACCCTGTGTACCCTGTGTGCAAACGACTTCATGGTCGCAAGTTCAACTCGACTAAATGACATGTAATGTAATGTAAAAGGTGTGCCATGTGAAAAAGCGCAGGGTTGCAATAGGGGTGTCACAATCTAGGTTGTAAATTGAATATTGATCCCAATGACCATCTTGACCTTTGAAAGCAATGTGGAATCTAGGGTTTAACCACGCCCCCAGTGTGACGTCCTGCATGCACACCAGGCACGCATATTTGAATAATCCAGTCAAACGCACATATTTAAAAAAATAACATTTAATGTTAGGCCTGGTTCACACTGAATGTATCTACATTCATGCTCACAAATGAGTGGTCACACTGCAAGTGTGAGACGTGTCTGTCTATACGTGTGATGCGTGCCATTCCCGGGTGAAATAGACAGAGAAAAGATCTGTTCCAGTCCATCCTTCCAGTGTGATTACATAAAACGGACACTTCTCTGTTTAGTTCTAGTGTCTAGACAGAAAAAAAACATAAATATTATGTTTTTAGTAGTTCTCTTTAGAACTATTTTAGCAGCTGTGCAGTTTCTCAGAGGTGATGTCATAATCATATTAGCATGCGTGGGGAGATGAGCAAGATGCAGTGCGATTGAAACACAGCTGGTGTGAACACACACGTGAGCTCGACGCAGTGTGGCCCAGGCCTTACCTTTGATTGCACACACACAACAAAAAGTTTACTTTGTCAAGTAGAGGAATGTTTTCATCCAAGCTGAACAGCATCGTCTGCATCTATGAATACCATCTTTGCTAAAAGGTTGATTAATGACAACATGGTGAAAATGGGCTGATAATGGATGTTTAGCTTATTTTTCCTGTGGTTTGTTCTAAATGGAAGATATTGAACAGCAAGAGATTATTCTTTCAATATTTATACAGTACTTAGCAGCAGTAGCTATCACATTTGGGATCTGTGTTTGTGTCATAAAACAACTTGAATTTTTCAGATCTTGGATTATCAGCCTCAACCCTCCCTCGTCTTCCTTTCTCTCCTGGTGTAAAGAATATCTAGATGTTGTTGGAGGTGTAATTGCAGAGCCCTTCCTGGGTCTACGTTATGCATCATTAAGAAACCACACAAGCTGCCCAGCCTCTTGTGTCAATCACATCTGCACGCACTGACTTGCTTTCTTCTGAGTCTTTTGTGATGCTGCCAACATCAAATATTCCCCAAAATGATACAGGCTACTGTGGCCATTGCAGTCCTTATGATGTTAAAACATTTGTGACAGACATGAAGCCTTTTATATGAGACCCTTTACTATAAATAAAACCTCTGACAGTGAAATTATCCTGCGAGTGCCTCTTTGTCAATAAGTCTGCAATTCATTCAAGGTGAACTGAAGAACTGAAAGGGCAGGCATGAGTTTATTTCAATAAGTAAGGCAAATGAACAGTTGTGGTACCATAGATGCTCAGAGGCTTTATCTTCTGTCTGAAAGACTGGTATGTTTATGTGTGGTGTGTATGCTGCATATTAGTGAAGAAAAATAAGATTAAGACAATTCAAAAAGAGCTTGTATATTGTGCGTAAACTCCCAGTTGCAGCCCCCACACCTTGTTGCATTAGATGGTTATATAGAGGGCAAAGAGTGGGCTTAGACTGACACTTTGTTTCCCAGTTATTGCATTTATTTTCTGGTATCCTCCATTTGTCATGGTTCGTCTTTCAAGGCATAACTTTTTTTTGTTGGGAAGTCATTAGAGGAAAGTATATGTTGTATCTGAGTGTTTTGCATGGTGAGACACATATAAGTAAGGACAAAGCACACAGCTCAGCCAACAGTAAAACAAGGAAGGTTTGGTTTGGTTTTATTGTTGCGACAGAACAGTGTATGTATGTTCACACACAGCCACAACATTAAAAGCCATTACTTGTTTAAAGCAGGGAAAGCACACATTGACTAAAGTGGATGCAAATCACTGCTGATGCCACAACAGAGACACAACATGATGCATGTGCATTCAGTGGAGTCCCGGGGTAACAAACAAACTAGAGGAAGCACACTGAGTGCAGAGGTCTGCACTGTTTCCCACACGTTTGTATACTCCTATCTCTCAAGTTTTCAAAAAATGTGTTGAAATCAGCACTAAAATGTAATAATCTCTCCTTTGGTACATAAAAAACATCCTTTAATTTTTTGAGTTATGGTGATCATAGACAGACAGGCAAATCTATCCAAAAGCATACCCTCCTTGTAGACTGTTAAAAACTTTAATGTCTCCTGTGAAAAGTTTGGTAATGGCAGAGCCATCACATGGCTGAACTGTGTATATCATTTTTGTTTTATTGTGTTCTTGGTTACTAGGATTTGTTTAAGGTTCTTGTACTTGATTATTCTCCAAAAGTTGGGACTCTTCTGCTTCATTGATTCAGAAAGCAGTTCAACAGTTGATATCAGACAGCTACATCAGTCTAACGTGGACATGCATGAAATAATAGCGAGTTTGACGGAGATAATGAGACAGTTTTGTTGTTAGTTTGACAGACTCTCGTGGTCCAGGCTGACATTGTTTTGCAGAAGTACAGCCTCTGCAAAGGTACCAGCACTTTTCAGATATCAGCGAGGAGGAGATGAGGGCACTCATGCATTTTCATCTCTTATCCGGCCCAAATACAGACCCTATAACACTGCATGACAATTACCTCTAGAAAAAAAGATACATTGGCAGAGCAGGAGGAAGTGTGTGTTATATGTTTCAATAGGCCCAATCAAGCGCTTCCATATAAAACCATGTTGGTGTGATTTGACAGCACTATAACTCTCCTGGCAGCCAATCACAAAATGAACAACATCAAGCTGAGTAATCAATATGCTAACGAATGCCTTAACAAGTCTGCTGTGCATTGGTTTTAGTGTATACCTGTGTACAAAGTGGATGTTTCCTGTTTTCTGGAAGAATTTAGTTTGAGCTGTTCAGTAGCTTAATGCTCACCTAATTGCTAACCTGTTTTTCTTTTCTCTGTTTCTCCACATTTGCTGTTGTGCTGATTGCTGCCACTTTTCAACAGGTAATGTGGTCTCTTTTTCTATCAGTTTTATCTGTTATTTTGTGAGGTCCCAGCCCTCACATAATAGTGTGAGAGTTTTGAATATACATATATTGTTCTACATATATCTTCACTTAAACTGTCTCCTGCTTCTGTGGTGAAAGAAAGAAACAGGAGACACAAAAAAAGACTACACTTTGGAGCAGATTCTGGGGTGAGGTTGAAACAACAAAAATGCAACTCACTGTGATATAAACTTGGCTACGGGAATTTCCAGAGCATTACCAGGGCAATGTATTTTTGGAGTAGCTAGTCTGAAAGGAGCATAAAGAAGAAGAAGGAAAAATAAAAATCACCCGCCTCAGGATACAGCAGTGGCTTTAAGTTGAGTTGCTCTTGGGTTAGATCTGCGTGGTTTGTGTGGGCCTCAGTAAGGTCAAATGACCTCAGTTTAATCTATCTTGAGGCCTATCTTGTGTATGTCTCGAGGAGTGCGAGTATGTGTATGTGTATGTATGCCATATTGTACTCATTCACAACTGTCCATATTTCAAATCCCTTGACGTCACTTTGGGGCTTTTGTTTGCCCCACTGCCCAATCCCAGGGTTGTTGTTTGATATTTTCCTACCTCCATCTCAGCCTCTCTGCTCCTCCTCTTACTCTCTTACTTTCCTTTCATTTTCCCAATTCTGAGTGGTTGTAAGCCATCCTTCTGTTACACTTTTTTCAGTCTTTGCTTATGGTTTGCTTATTGACATCATCGCCCCTCTCTTCCTCTTTTAACCTCTTTGTGCTGCCCCATCTTTCTTCCCAATGCTCTGCTTTCCCTTTGTGGTAAGATACATAATTGAAAAGATCATCGGGAATTGTTTGTCTTTCTGTAGATGGTGTTTTTAGGGGTGCAGGAAATGGCGGTTTCAAAGGGGCATGACATGATAGCACATCCTTTTTAACGCAGCACCAGTTCATATTCCACTGCCTGTCTATCTCTCTGTCCATCTGTGTGCACAGTGTGTGTATTTTACTTACATTTGTTCTTTATCTCTGAATTTTGGCAGTGTCAGCTGTGCAGTGACAGATCATGTCTCTCCCACAGTAGTTGTTTGCAGGTTATTTAGAGGTTAGATTTGATGCAGTTGCACATTTTCAGTGTCTGCATGTGCGGTTCAAATTTCCCTCAAGTGTCTTCGCCCCATGTTTTTCTGTCCTGTGCAGATGTGTTTGTGGTTATAGCCTCATGAATACCCTCAGGAGGCTGTTAATGGAGTCAAAATGTCATAATGTGACATACTTTGTTATCCAAAATGACTACCAAGTGTAAATTAATGCATCACAGAGAATATGTGCGCTTTGGGATGTTATGCTCATGTTTATTTGTGTTGTGTGTGTGTGTGTTGTGTGGATTAGGGTCCAGTCCTTGCAACAATTGTGATGCTGGTTGCTGGTCTCTGCCTCCATTGAGTGTTAAGATGGAGGTTAGAGATTATGAACTGATTAATTTGCAGGGAAAGATTTTAGGGCCCAAAGGAGAGTCGAAGGCAGCAAGCTAAGCATCTGGGATTATCCAGATTTAATAGCGTGAATAAAGCGGCCCATGGGTCACAATCCGCTTCCATCTGCACAGATTTTTGTCACATTGATGTGGGAACCCTAAAGGGAAGACAGGGAGGGGCTGGCTCACCAGGCCATGTGTCCCTCACTCACTTAAAAAATAAATAGACTTCTCCTTGAGTTACCAGATACTGTGATGTGTGATTACAAAAACGCATACATGTGGAGGAGAAAATGGATTAGCTATGTATCTCTGACTCTGCCTCCTTAGGTGGCGCTGTATCACAAGTGCGTATTAAATCAGTTTCCTGTTGACCTTTATAAATCTCATTATCCGGGTATGTTAGTCCGATTAAGACTAACTTGATTTTTAGCCAGAATAATGTGTTTACGTGACATTAAGAAAACCAAATTATTGTCTTAATATGACTATAACTATTTTTTAACATGCATGTAAATGCGCCGAGTGTCACTGACGGCAATCACTGCCATTGTTTAACTATATTCTGATAAACTTAGTCCATGCAGAGAGTCTCACCTAAGATACAGCTGTTGTTTTTTGGGAGCACGCTGAATTTTCCTTCTTTCTTTAATTTTACCAACAAGAAGCATCTTAAAATGTGATTGAATAAAATGCAATAACCTGATAAGGAACAAAAATAAATACATTTATGCAACACATTGCACTATTTTATCATGTGCTTTAAGTGATATACATACATAATTTCAGAATATGCAATTAACATCAAGTGTTTTAAAGCATATTATGTGTTCAACACAATGTACTTTAGATACTTGTGAGTTTGTCGGAGGCTACTCTCATGTTTAGGCAGTGCCCCTCCAAGTTTTACTAGAAATGACTGGAGCTTCTAAGTTTTTCTAGAGGACTTTCTGACAAATTCTTGTTTTGAATCTGCCTTTGTGCTTATAGTTGTAAGCTTATAGCTTTGTAGAGGGGTGCTCTTGTTAGCATGCACTTTGTCCTTGTTTTTCTTAGGAGATTTAGAAGCTAAGAGGTTGTCACTAGTGTTTTCATGGGTCCAGTCGAGTGTGTATGTGTGTGCGTCACTCATGTCACAAAAACCTTTATATTTTGTTGCCAAATGCAAAATAGACACAGACATTTTCACTTCAATGGAACCACCTAATTTTCTCATTCTTATTGTCATGTCAATAGTAGTAAGTTTAAATTGTATTCTTGTCAAAACATAAAAGGTATCACATGGATTAAAAAAAAGCTAACAAGCTAACAGAAAGATACGTACCAGGATCAAAAAATATAACTGAAAGAGCCAGCGACTGATACAGCCTCACAGCAGTGACACCAGGTTGTTTGTAAAGTACAGAGAACGTTGGGATACCACCTAAAGAGGGCCCCATTAGTTTGCTGTCGGAGTCAAGAGTTTGTGCGAGATGGCATAATTATGAAGTCAATATACTGTATGTTTGCTGTCATTTTCATCAGTCATTCAGAAAGCATGACTTTGAGCTCCTGGTTTGAAAGGTTGATAATGAAACAGGACTCTTGATTAATCGAGCAAAAACAAACCGATGACCTTATCACCAGCAGACATAATGTTATTGCATCTAAATGGGTGTCTGATGGTTCAGATGGTTTCCCTTAAAGCACTTTCTGTTGTGGTGGTGTGTGTGTGTGATATGACCAGGATTTTGTTGTGATTTTGTTGAATCTTGATTTGGGGTCCATGTGATACAAGGGTTTTAGGCCCAGTACCTCGTTTTGTTTTGTCAAGTTGAAACACTTGTTTTGTTCATATGTCCTTCATGTTTATGATGTTTGTAGCCTTTGATTTTAATGACATTTTCTTCATCTATGCACTGTGACACGATGAAATAAATGATGGCCAGTGCATGCCTTATGTGTGTTTTAAGGTCTGAATGTGTTTTTTGTATGTGTGTGAATAGTTCACTTTGCATGTGTATATGTGCATTGCATGTCTCTCTCTCTGTAGATGATTTACTTTTATGTTCATACGCTGCTCTGTGTGTGTCATGTGATGTGCAGCTGGCCCATGCATGCACCCCCTTGGGCCTAGGAATTCAAAGCAATCCATAGTTTCATGCAGGAGTCCTTGAAATGCACAGAATATGTCCATGTAGGCCCACCATTGAAAGATTAATGATTCACTGTTCTCTGGTCCAACTATAGATAGTGATGAATGCCCTAAGGCACAATTAGGTGTGCATCTGTTCACATCTTCACTTGATAAAGTAAAAAATCTTCTCATGTCACCTTCAGTATTGCCTGGGATGCTTTTGTATCCCAGGCAAAAGCATACCAGCTTGATTACCCAATTACTGCACGTCTCCAATACGTAACACCTTTTTGTCAGTTACGCGGTGGTCTCAGCACGTATCCCAGAGAGTTGAGAAGAAATAGTGGCACACAGTTGTCAAGCTCAGCTTTTTTTCAGGAAGCTGTGGACAATAAACAGCTGATCAGAGAGGAAAGTGCAAACTAAATTTCCCAGGTGTCTCCATTTCCACAAAGAGTAGCTTGTTCTGTCAGCAAGGAGAAACACTAGCTCTCTTTCTACCTATGCCTGCAATTATTTCAGTTTATACTGTATATGTTTTATTAAACTTTTTATAGATAGTTTTATGTTTCTGACCTCAGCTGCATGAATGGTTTGAATTTCTGTTTTAATTGCTTAGTTTCTGTGTTTTATTGCAAGTGAATATGGGTGTCCACTAAAGTAAGATTCATTCCCCTTCTGCTGAACTCGGAATAACACAATACTTTTGACTCAGACTTTATTAGCAACTGTTCTCTATATGTTTTTTTTTTTTTCAAAGACTGTGCCGCACAAATAAAGTATCCACTAATCCTTTCAAAAGGTTCCTCTTTTCTAACTGTGATATATATCCTTCGTCTCATGTGAGGACTTTAAAAGAAAAATTCCTCTTTTCCTTAATGAGTCTCTGTTTTGTTGGCAGCAACAATGAAGCTATTCAGCGGATCATATTCCTCCGCCTTTGTCCAGCTTCTCGTTTCTCTTGTGAATCTGATAACGGTCTTATCTTGATGGCTGCCCTCTTTGATTGAAGAGTGCTGTCTTTCACTTCGCAGCTTTTTCACTGCAGATAGCTTTTCTGCAAAAAATTTTGTTTTATCCTTCAGAAATTTGCACCTGCCGTGGGAGGAAGCTTTGTGGTGTAGGGCTATAAAGTCCCGGTCGACTGGTTGATTAATCAGTTGATACATTCTGGTTTGACTCAAATTCTGGTAAGTTGACTTTTTGCCGTGTTAATTTCATACAGTCTATTGTTAATTTGATTTCATCTGGAGGACTGTACCAAGTGCTAATGGGGGTGTTTTCAGAGCACCCCTGTTTGACAGATTACAGCGTGTCTGCAGAGAACACCCCCCTTGTTTTCAGTATTTTGGCCCAACCATTAGCCCAACCCACAGGAGACAGAAAGACTACAGAACGTCCTGTGGTTTTATTTAATTTTGAGCTCCAGTCAGTCCTCCTCTAACATCCATGTCAAAGACATCGGCAGTTTGGCAACATTTTACAAAAATAGATGACGATAAAAAAGTCAAATGCAAAGTTTGCCAGCAACAGTTTGCATATCACAGCTTGACTACAAACATATCATATAAAAACGGTAAGCTAACTCGTCTTCGTTACGTTGCTCCGTCTGTTTGGAGTACATGATAATATCAGAATTGGCATATTTCAATGTTTTAGTCTAATAATCATTGATTCGTTTTATAACGGCAGTGATCTATTTGTGTCTCAGCCGCGAAGCTGCGCTCCTATGTTCAGTGTCGCTCTGGGCGAGGACATGCACAGAGACAAATCATCTAAATATTCTCAACAGTTGATATTGCGCTGATATCAACGTAGTATAGTATAGTATATTTTGTATAGTTTGCAGAGAACAGAAAACAACAAACCTTACATTTTTCAGGTTTTTTTGTCAGTAAATGACATTGTTCTTATAAACCTACATTTTTCATATCAAACACATTGATTTGGACATGATAAAGATGACTTGTGCTGCTTCGTAAAGTGTGCGGGTGTCATGATAAAAGATGATGGATATTATATTTAGGGAAATGCAGTGGCTTGCACATTGAGGTGTACTGTGGAAGAATCAATGCAGTGATTGAATGACTGACTGTTATCTCTTCCTGTCCCTCCTGAGCTGTAATTACTGAAGTGAAATAGCCACTCACGTTCCTTCAGGTCATATTTCCAGTGTCACTGCCCAGTGACAGTGATGGTGACCTAGAACAATGAAGTGTAGCCACTGTAGTGAAGCTGTAACTTATACTGAACTTTCACGACTTTCAATTAAATTCAGATCTAGATTAGATTTACAGTATGTTTATGATTCACGTTTGCTTGCTCCATGGTCAATAATTACCATGGCTTTGTGATGTAGTAATATCAATGCACTCTAACACATGCCTATTACCTTCAATAGTAAGACTACTGTGGTAAAATGTGTAAATAAATACTGTGGTACAGACACAAACAATGGCCATTGCGTTGGAGGCAACACAGGTGATAAGGTTTAAGAGCAGCCATGTAAGTGGTGATGATGAAGAGGGACTGAATACAAGCGTGTCTGGGGACCAGAGCACAGTTACTGGTATAGGGAAAACAAGGCATTGAACTGTTCAAAGCAAGTAGCAACCAATCATGATGCCATAAGAATCTGAACTCTCTTTCTCTAAATAGGAACATCATTTATAAAATTGACATCATGTGCTATTAAAGAAGATCTTAACCTAGTGCAAGAGACATTAACTCCTCAGAAAAATGTTTTGTGACGTTATAAATGAAGAAATAGAAGCTGGATGACTACATTCACATAATACAGTCTAAGCGGTTCTAAGCTGAAATAAATGCCAAGACTACTCAAGATCAAAGCAGAGTGTCCCTTGTGTTCATCACTTCCCAGTCAGTGTGAGGACAGAGTAGCTACATCTTTAACCCCTTGATTATCATCCAGCCACTGAAGTGGAGCTCTGACCTCCATTACCATGTCACAGAGCAGTTTATACCAGTGCGAGCCGACAGTTGAGTGTCACTGATAAGGATGGGACAATGTACTTGTTGTCTCGTGCATCGTGATGAAAGCAAAAAGGTGATTGTGGTGAATTTCCATTATCAAGATAGTGCATGAATGCATGAAATTGTTAAATATTTCACGAGTGACCAGAAAATGCTATGTAACCTGCCAACATACACTCGTGTTATGATTAGAAGTGCCTCTAGGGGGAAGTCCTCCAATCTTTCCAGGAAAAATCCAGCCATGCTGATGGCGGAGGTATTTGGTGATGGAGCAGTGTCAGTATGCCAGCTGTTGGAGGGAAACGCTCCTTGGTAGAAGCAATAAAAGAAGACTCATGCGATGCGTGGCAACCAAGATAGCTTTCTTCTGCTAAGCTGCAGTCTATACCCACAATTACATATGCACAATTAAGAGTGTGTTTGAAGTAATACTGCCGACCTTGCTGCCATGCTATTAAGCCACTGTAAATCATCATCCCTTACTACGACTTTAACGCTCCCATTACTTTAGCTGTACGCTTCTGTGGAGGAAATAGATGAGTCTGCTCCATACATACAGTACCTACATACATATAATTCTATATAATTTATCTCATTTCACCTCTAGAGAGACAATAAATAATGTTATGTTATGTTATGTAATGTAAGTAATGTTATATTATCATGCCATGTAGCAGCACTGCTAATAAATGTGAAGCAAAATGTCACCTCAGCCAAACACCGATAATTATTTAAGCTTATGTATAATCAAGCTGTGTGTTAATCAGGAGAAGGTTAATGTGCATATTACGTCACAGTTACATAAACCTTTATGTTTTCCATGTGCAGTGAAAGCTCCTGCTTTTATTTTCAGCGCTGTTCATTTGAGTTTGTTTATGCCTTTGTTGTGACTGGAAAAGTTACAACAAATACAAAAAGAAATCAGTGCCCATTCTTACACTTCTTTCTACTTTGTTCTCCGATTATTGGGGTGAACAGAGCAGCACCTACATGACTCAGCCTCTGTATAGTGATTTGTTTGCATTTTACATAATGCAGCTCTTGAAGGAATTGAGCAGTATCAGCAGCACAGATCCTCAGAGTCCTGAATAAAGCAGACACCGTACCTTGCAGGCTCATACATAAAGAATTATGGTAGAAGTCACACCAGCCAGCTGGCATGTGGTGAAGTCAACAGTTTGGATTTGCATTTATTCATTGATTCTTTGACAATATTTGGATGTTGAATATGGGATTCAGACACCTCAATCATCTCAAGTGGTGTTGTGGCAGAACATCCCAGTTTTTTAGTCTGCAGTTTAGATCAGTGTGTGTGTCTGCTCCCATGTGACCGGCTGCATATGTATGATTTGGGTAGTTGATCAGAAGCAATCCCCCTGCTTGCATACTGTAGCTCACCCACACTCTCTGCTTATCTCAGCTACATCACTCTGTCTCACTCTCACTCTCTCCTCTTGTGTGTGATCAGTATTCAGCTGCAGGAGGAGAAAGTGTCACAGGTTGCCTCGGAGCTCAGTGTGGTTAAAAAGATGACATGAGTGGCTCATATGCCCCTGACTTAATATATGTGGACATGTTGACATTATCACAACCTTTCTGCATTTGCAGTGCACATGCAAATGTCTGTGTGTTTGTATGGAGACCTGTGACGTGCTCCGTCATAGCAATCTGTGCTGTTGTGCGTGTGCGGCTGCTTGTCCTTGATTCCTGTGCTGCAAGGCAACAGTGGATGTCAGTGACTTGCTTCACCAGGGTGAAGAAATTCAAATGAGCCAATCAGTACATACCTACACCCAGTGCCAGTCAGATCTCATTTACTTCGGTTTCACAGTAGTATACAGGTCAGAGAGGTCACACATGCCTATACATATTAAAACAATAAATAAAGATAGCAGCCAAAAATGTATGTTTCATGGGAGCTGTATATGGTAATTTAATTGGCTTGACTTTGACATTCATAGGCACTTTCTGTACAATCGGGGGCGGGGGGGATGAACTCTTCATAATAATCATAAAAAAAATAATCTTGCACGTTTCTTGTTACAAAGTGCTTAATATTCGTATCAAACCAATTAAAATATCTCAAATCACTAAAGGCAGAGACAAGAAAGGAACCCAACAGATCACACAATGAGCAAGTGCTTGGCATCAGTGGAGAAAAAAACCCCATCCCTTTTAACAGGGAAGATTCTCTGGCAGAACTAGACTCAAAGATGTGCAGCCATCTGCCTCCGCCAGTTGGGCTGAAAATGGGGGACAGAGAAGAGGGGGAGAGAAAAGGAAAGAAGAAGAGGCAGCATAGAGACAGAGGAGAAAGACCAGGGGCCTCATTAATAAAACTGTGTAGGTATGCCTGACACACAGAAAGTGTCTGTCTTTTCATTTACGAAACCATGCGTATGCACGCTCCATGCCACTGTCTCTTTATAAATCAACAAATCATCATCTACAATCAACTAGCAATTCAGTGCAGCTTTTGCGGGCTTCAGGTAACGCCCATAGTTGCCTATAAATAGTTCGAAAAACTCCCCAGATTGGTATTCATTGATCAGGAGTGACCAAATATTCCGTCATCACTAACGCCAAAAAAGGCGTCAGGGTGACAGAATGTGGCAAATGCTGTGACCGCAGAAAGCCAATGGTGCTGCACATTCAAGTTCCACTCCTCTGCGTACTGTGGGTTGCAGGGGGAAAAGGACTGAGTAGCCACCACTTATGTGTGTATTAACTGTCGCCTGCAAGGCTAGGGAATGGTTGGGTTTAGACATTGTAAGATGGGTTGTTTGTCAAAGTGTGCTGACGCTGGGATCCAGTGTGACACAGAGATCCAGCAGGACAGTGGGTGGAAGTCAGAACTGGCTCACAATCCATTCCTCATCACTGGCCAGCAGATCTTACTGGTCTCTGAAACTTCTCTCCCTCTGAAGCTTCCGTTTGCCTCATCCTCTCACAGTTACAAATAAGCCTTTTGTTGTCCTAATATTCCTTTTTATACCCTCCACATCTGATTGAATCTGAGCGGCTTCAGTTGTGGCAATTGAGCTGATAAATGACAGACTGCTCTGCACAATGATGAGAGTATTAATATCTGAACACTGTTGCAACATTCTTTACAATAAAAAATAGTAATTGATAACACAGGAGTGAAACATAATTCTGGAAAATGTGATCAGTGGAAATTAATTATATATATATATAAACACTAGTAAGTATTTTGTATCATTTAATGTATGGACAATTATGAAGCGTCTTCAGTCCTGGAGCAAAACCTCCCATCACAGGATGTGTTGTCCTTTGGGTACCATTATTTAACAATAATGGTTATTTTGCGTTTTCTAAAAACAAATGCAGACTTGTGCTCCCTTGCTTGCCACTGAATGATGATGACTTGAGTCGCATTGAGATTAAAAAAATGTTTTCATAAGATTTGTCACCACTTAAAACCAAGGACAATGACTTTATAAATCGCAAAGTACATTTTTTGAAGATGGGGGAAAGAATGTGCACATGTGTCCTTTTAGACTTTGCAAAAGAGAAAACCAGGAGGATCAACAACAGCAGAAATTATAAATTAAAAACTGGTTGCACATGCACACAGTTGACTCTCAGACACAACAGAGCCTGACTGATGCACAGAGTGGAAAAAAACTCATTGCATGCCATTCACAGATGCACATTACAACTGCAGCTGAAACTGTGAGATCTGACTGTGTGCATGCCATGGACCGTAACACTTTTCATAACATTTTATGGTTTTAGGAAGGAGAGCACAGCTCACTCAGGTTGAACGGTTTCGAAATAAAGTAAGAGAGTCGAGGTTGAGATGTTAAAAATGGAGCTGCCGGGTGGGAGGAAAAGAGGAAGACTGCAGAGAAAGTTCATGGATGTTGTGAAGGAGGACATGAGAATAGTTAGTGTAACATCAGAGGACACAACGGAGAGGACAAGATGGAGGCAGTTCCAGGGAACAGCTGTCGTTGATTTCTGTTTATTATGTGCAATCGCCAAACAAACAGTAACAGATCCAAAATGGTCCCGAAGGGTGTGTTACTAACTCCAATCTTAGTTATTACAAGTTTTTTGTTTTTGTTTGCACGTTGATATGGATGCTGGCTCTTTGTGTTTACTCGCAGTAATAGCCTCCTTTATTTTCTGTTGATCTTGGGCATGGCCCACTTCATTTAATTATTTTATTATTGTTTTGGGTTGTGAGAATTTGTGTTGCCGTGAGAACTTCACTTGTGTTCTTGCTTTCAGAATTTAAAGTTAACATTTTTAAAAACATTTAATATTTGTTTTACTTATGTACATATGAAGAAGTTTAACTTGCTTAAATGATTCAAATGAAATGTTTAATTGTAATATTAGAGGTTATCATGACTGTAGCCTGTTTGCTCGTACAGTGTAGATTGTGGTAGGTTTGTGGATCATCTGAAGAAATCTCACCATTGTAGTTTGGCAAACTACACAGTAACTCACACACAGTACCATGCTATGACCACCTTATCTCATCTCTCCTTTTACCAAGTGTGAGGGAACTTTTCACAATCAGAAGTGTGTTGAGTTATCTGTTAGTTAGTAAAGTTCCCATGGAAACAGATGCTGGCAATTGGTTTCTGCATTTAGTTTATGGATGACACCTTCATATCAGGCTACAAAAACTAAAATATTTTATTTTAAAGCAGTCAAATTATGAATGATGCTTTGACTATACTTGAAATTATCTTAACATGACATTAATATTAGATTACTGTCACTTCTTGTCCCCTCTTGTCTGCCAGTCAAATGTGACCTTGGGCCTTGTGGTTAAAAAGGTTGAGAAAGATTAGTTGTGTATACTTGTGTATGAGGCTGCTCATATAGTATTAGTTTCCTCTAAAATGAATATTTATATGAAAACATTGCTATTAAAAGGCAAATCCGTCTTATTCCACATTAGTGTGAGTGACACAACTTAACCTCTCTTGATAAGATTTTATCCGAATGCTTCTTTTAAGGAGTCCAACGTTTGTCAGGAGAGTTCCTCTTGACTTTGAATTAGGTTAGAGTCACTCTGAAAATCAGAGGACAATCTGATTGTGTTGTTAGACTGATACTAAAGCTGCAGCCATCACATTTACATTTACATTACATTACTGCACATTTATTCATGGGGCACTGTGACGATGGGGCCTGAGTAGAATAATAGATGGGGCTAATGCACTTTACTTAGAGATGAACGAAGGAGCAGAATCAATTGGATCTGCAGCCTTTTTACTTTGTGCAAAGAAAGTATCTGGATTCAAAAACTCCAGTGTTTGCAAAGGGATGAAGTCAAAGAGCAATGACAACAAATGTGCTTGTCTGTTTGCCCTGGATTGAATAATTCACATCTTGCCACATACTGATGGCACTAACCATATATTACATGACTGATTATACTGCATAATGCATATTTAATAAGAATCCTATCATTCAGTCAGAGCTCCCATGTCCTGCTGGATGACTGAGGGGCAGCGGTAGCGGGCATGTGTGGGTTTATTGCTCAGACAGGCATGATGTTCTCTTATGTTCCCTCCCTTCACTTCACCAGACTGTGTCATCTAGAACTCGTGTGGACTGAGTCAAAAGGGATCAGAGAAGGTTTGTGGGACCAAGCTAAAAGCACAGACTAGAAGTCACACCAGAGACTACAGTCTGATAAGAAGAGACAGTCATTTGTTAAGGTGAAAAATAATCCCAGGATCTGAGGAGTTTCAGAGCCTAAATTCAGAAACATATTCATTTACTTTTTTCCCTGTATTAATGTTTCTTATTTGACAAACCATTTAAGATTAACAAATTAGACCAATAAAGGGATTAAACAACAACTCATAAGTAACATGGAGTTGGAACTGATTTTGAGAAGAGAGATATTTAGACATTAAAAGCAGCTTAAGCAACAGAAAAGCTTGATTTTGCCACCAAAGTAGTGTTGATCTTCAGAGAGTTTTCTTTTTTTTTTTTCCTCCACTTCATTTTAGATCTTCACAGAAGTTTAATTCCTCTAATTTTCTCTCTTTGGTTCCATATTGTTTATCCTTCTATTTTTAGACAAATTAAATAAACAGATCTGGTTTTAATTATACTTCAGATGTCAAAAACATGCACAGCATTTTTTAAGATTTCTTGCCCTAATACTGATACTAGTCCAATTCACCCACTGCATGCAGACTGTATATTCATAGAAATCACCTTGACCTGTTCGAGATTGATTGCTTTCATTTTAACTTTTGCCCTTCTTATGGGAATGTTGTTTTCTTTGGTTTAACAACCAGTAAAGCCGTTGAGGCTTTTCCACATGCGCCCCAGTTCATGTTTCCCCTCCAGGTCATGTAAAGTGGCTTAAGTGACCTTACTCTGATGGGGGGTGCTTTCATCTCTCAAGAAACCCTCTGCCAGCTGTAAAGAGCAGACATAAATTCTGAAATACACACACACACTCTCATCACTCACTAGGGTGTAAGTAATGTCCGTAGGGCCAGGTTGGGGTGGGCAAGTGTTGGAAGGCCATAGCTCTGAGCACCTTAAGCATTAAAGATGAATTGTGCTGTGGATGCAGGTATTTATTTTGCTGCTTTTATGGGACTGCAGAGACTGCTGGACTCAGCCTTGGGATGAAAGTGGAGTTACAGTCACATATTTGTGTATTTAGGGATCATGAAATACAAATACTTACACATACGTTGCACAACAAGTAGCTTTGGCAAAGTCCACAGACTGTGTTACTGCAACTAACAATTACCATTTTCATTATTGATTAACCTGTCTATTAGTCTCTTAGTTTATGGATTATTTGTTCATAGAAAATTGTCTATGAATGTCTTGTTTTTCCACTATTCAGCTCAGTGTCATAGAGGAAAACCCCCCAAAACATATTCACTTAATTTATCAGTTATTAACAGCTCATACTGCTAATCAATTAATTGTTAGAGCCCTAACTGCCGACTGCTACTCTTCACTGAGGTCCCTAAATCATGTGACAGACTGTTTGTTTGTTTTTCATTAGGAAGAACAGACACATGCTTTCAACAACAGTGCATATACGAGATTGTTCAGTGCCAAGAGTTCTATGTTTATAAGAAGACTGTGTGACAGAAGACAGACATTTTCAAATAAAAGTGATCTGCATCCAGACCATTATTTCAGCTGCATATGAAACGTAGTCTGCATCACTACAAACACCTCTTAAATGTGTGTCACTGAACATGTTAACAGGACTTGTCCTTCACAGCTGATAGTCGAGTTGTAGCTAAAAAAGAACCAGTCAGGAAGTGAATGTGGGTGAACTGCATCATCGTTTCCAAATGTGTCTCCATTTTTGCCCGTTCATACTGATGGGGGCAGCCCTGGTGTTTTTATACATTTTTAAACGTTTCTTAATATGCTGGGGTAGTGTGGATGGCAGGCATATCTGGAGCAGAATGTATGCATTTTTGAAATAGAGTAGTATGACTGTAGCCTGAGACCCCCTCCTTCCCTGTTGGTGTGGTGTCACTCTACATGCTGCTAAATTACATGCCGTCTAACCCAAACCCTAACCCTTTTAACAGATATTCTCTGGATTTATCAGTCTGATTGATTGTTTTTATACATGATTATGTGGATTATCACCCCATCAGGGCAGCTTCACCAGTGGTGGTGACAGTGGAAGATTTTAACGCACCTCTGACTCCATCCAGGTGTTTGTAATTCGATCGGATTTCATTTCTGCTGGTTTACTCAAGCGCCCACTCACACATTAGTCAAATTAGCAGTGTAGTCATAAAATGGAATTGGGCACTGTGATCAAGGATGGCTTTGTTTATGCATGCATATATGGGTGAACAGCTCTACAGCTGAGCCTAAGCTGCATGCTAATTGAGCAAAAATCAAGTGTTGAAACAAATATTTTTTCCCAGCATAATTTTTCTGTCCCATTTCCATACTCCACCACACACTTAACAGCTGTAAACTAACAATTTTCCACTTTTTATTCTAATGATATTTCTGTCTGGGTTAGCGAGCTGTTCTTTGTACTGTCAGTTTTTCCAGAGACTGATTTAAACACTTTACACAGTCATGTCAATTCTCTGGGGGCAACTTAGCAGTTTAGATTTTTGTAGAAAAATCAGTTCTGTAGAACTTTGTTGATGTTGATTCTCAAAGTGAAAGGAAGTGTAAAATGGGAAATTACATACATACATACATAGAAATAGCTCATCGATGCAAATAAAATAAAGCTGCAAATAGCACACACAAAAGCTCTGAACTTGTTCCTTATCTATCCCTTTTTACTGACTGAAATTTGAATTCAGAAAGCATTTGGGTTCAAAGTAACTGAGACTCCAGATGTTTTCTGTTTCTTTGTATTTCTCTCTCCCACTGCTTTATTTTTCCTCCTCTGTCCTACTCCTATTTCTCTTTATCCTTTGCCTTAATATTCATGGCCTGTTTTGAGTTCAGCCCCTCTCCCTCAGCCTGTCCCTCTCTTTATTCTTTCTCTCTCTACTTTGTTTGAGAATAGAGGCAATCTTTTTGCTTGTGGGTGAGAACAAAAAAAATCTGTTTTCTCAGTTTTCCTCCTTCTGAACACTTTAGGGGAAATGGGCGAGGGATGACTTTGTGCCAGGACAAGGAGACTAGCCTGGGCTTGTCTCAGCCCTTTGTCAGTGTGTTTTTCACAGGGTGAGATCAATGCTAATGTCATCTGCCCTCTCTGTCAAAGAGGGCCTGATGGGAATCTTGATGCGCCCACTCCAGGGAAGGGAGGGGGAGCAGCAGCTCCAAATAGAGGTTAAAATAGGCCTACACTTTGACAGTAATCATTACTGTAACTGACTGGAAACATTTTGGTGGTGAAATGGGTCAAGAGGTAAACAGTCAATGTGGCCATGAGCAAAATATTAATCACATGGATGTTGGTGAGATGCTTTTAGATCTGCACTGAAGTCCTGACATTTTGTTGAAGTTTTCTTCATCAGCCCCTTTTATAGGAACATTTCAGAAACATTTTTGAGCAAGACCATGGCCTGTCCAAAAAAGCTGTGCTTTAATATTTAGCTTTGTGCCTACTGTACAATCGTGTGGGGGCAGTTTTATTATGGGATTGCCTCACCCCCAAAATACACTGGTTGCAGAACCGATGCACTGCAGAATGGATGTGCTGCGCTCCGATCCGCAGAGGTCTGCCAATTTCCACTGGCCTTGCAAGGATTCTTTCCATGATGTAGTTAAGTGAAATACGATGTACTGTCAACACGGGGTGTTTTATTCTGAAAAGTGAACCGGATGTTTTATCTTCCTACTTCCTCTCCCGCTCGCGCTGAATTCTGCTGAATTAATGTGGCTCTGCTTTGGCATCCGCCAGAAATAGAAGTGCTGCGTATCCACTCCGACCTTCTGCAACTGAGCAGACCTGACACACAGCTGACTAGAACGGATGCATATCAGCTCCGATGCAACCGTTTCACAACCAGTGTATTTTGGGCGTCATTGTTCAAGTTTAGGTTCACCAAAATATGTGGATGAGCAGATTTTTCAGGCATATTTCAAGTCAACAATACCAAGGATCCATCAGGCTCAAATGAATATAAATGTAGATAGAAATAAATGTTGTGACATCGCATAAGCTTATTGAATCAATGCCATGACATACACATGTAGTAATCTAGCTAAAAGTGGCCCAACAAAATATTCTGTGGCTCTTTTTGCATTTATTTTGTATCTACAGTAAATTCCAAGCAAATTCCAGTCGCATTCTTGAACGTTCCGTAAATGTGCTTGTTGTTGTGATCACTTCTGAGCCAGTGTATGAATGGCTTTTCAGGAGTTCTTATCAGGGATCAGCTCTAGTTGTGAACTAACAATGCAAAATTCCTTAAGCAGGCAACTTCTCTATGACTCTAGAGAAAAAGATGGTCTTATACATAATTGTACATGTTAATTAATAAGCTTCAGACCAAGCCACATTTTTGCTAATGGCTACTCCCGTGTTTTTATTTGGCTGGCCAACTCCAAGGTGTTTGTAGAAGCAACACACAGGCAACAAGAAAACAAGAACAATTATGAAAATGTTAAAAAATAGAGGTGAGATTGTGAATAGATTTTGTTGTAAATGTACTTTCAGGTGAAAAGAAAGAAGTTTAGAGGTTTTTATATTGCTAGTAATGATGATCTACTGCAGCCTCCAGGTTGAAACCACATATTGACCAGGTCTGGATCAAGTCTGGACTTTTCACTTCTAATCAATGTCTAGTCAGTGAAAACTATCTATCAATGTGTTTGGGCAGTTACTTGGCCCTGATAGGTATTGATGAATGGGATTGCTGCAGGAAGTCACAAGGAAGGAATGCATGTGAATTCAGATGAGCCATGAAACTGTTTGGTGGTGTGCCATCATTAGTTTTAAACCAGAAAATAAAAACCTGGCTTTCAGATGTTTGTTATTGTGGCGTGCACATCAGACTCTTATTTACAATCACAAACACAAAACTGTGTTGTTGTTTTTTCACCGTTGCTCTCAGCCTGCCGAGTGGAGACGCAGACATTTGCCTCCAAACATCTCTGTGAAGATGACCAACTAAGCTTTCCTCCTCCTCTCTTACTTCCATTTGCTTTAGTGCCTTTACTCACATTTCCAATACACTTGTACTTTCTATTCCTTTCTCTTTCTCTCTTTGTCTGCCTTTCTTCAGCACACATAAGACATTCTCACATGCAAACACACACACTTATAGTAATAAGTCAAATCCCAGCGGGCTGATTACAAAAGAGTGCAAGAGAAAGAAGGTTGTAATATGAGTCTTTCAGAGACTTATCAGCATTTTACAGGGACACCAACACAGGAGCAGAAAAGAATTTAAAATTCCAGCTCAATGGATATGACTGCATGCATTTGGCAGACATCAGTCTCAACAGTATCTGTCGATTCAATAAGCTAGAAGTTGCTGAAAAAGTGTCTCACTGAACTTCAACAACTGAATGGCCATAATGTATAGGTCCACATTGAGCTTTTGTCTTCCTCATTGAGAACCATGGCTCTTCCACATGGCAGGAGCGACAAGAGTTCAAGGATACAAGAGAGAAAATCCTTATCTGTCCCTCGAGAATGTCCCAGATACACGTAAGCAGACTACGATGAATGTAGTGACAGAAAAACAAAAGCTACTGGCTGAAAATGTTTATCAGAACTGATAATAGCTGTTTTGTTTTCTTGCGTTTAGTTTGAAGTTACCATATTTCAACGACTTAAAGGGAATAAACGGCAATTTTTCAGCAAACATACTGCATAGTGAAAATGTCACCTAAATAAACACAATAATCGCTGAATTGGGATTCTATGTGGGATGTTTACATTTTACACAAAAACACCAAATTGAAAGGAATGTTTTGCATTATTCATCAACTGGTAATTTTTGTGACACTTGAGCTACCACTAAACATCAATTAAACTTATTTTTTTGGTCCCCAATAAGGACCACCCTACTCTTCAGTCATAAGTCATTCATGCAAACGACAGATGGTAACTTTAAACTAAACTAAAACTGCTAAACAACGGTAAGCACAGATGAGATGAGGGAAAACAAGGAAAGGAGCAAAAAAAAAACCAACAAAACCCCACTGAAAATGGGAAGGATCAAGAGGTGAAACAATAATCTCGCACAAAACAGCCAAGATGGACCTCCCTATTCGTTTAGATTCCTCACTCTGTCTCTGTGGCTCTTCTGTAATTGCCATGCTCAAAAAAGCAAGGCTCTGCACTAACGCTAACTCATTTTCATCTCCTCCCGAGACACATTTTAGGGGGTAAAATGGATTTAAACTCGGTCACAGAAAGCTTTTCTGAGACCTAATTCCAGAGAACTACTTTAACACCATGTTCCTGGTCTGTGGCAGTGGGAGAACTCAGGGGACCAACAACGGCTGAATGTGGTGGTAACTCTCCCTGCACTAGCTTAACATAAAGACCAATCTGATTTTAGTTGAGATTTTTTTTGTATGGAAATATGTGTAATAATTTAAACCACATTAAGTGCACTAGAGCTGTGTCATTTATGCAGGAACATTTGCCTTGTCTGAAAAGCTCCAGTTCAAGGTCCATCCTCTGCCAAGGTAGCATATACTTTTTTCCTGGGTTGCTTTAGAGATAATGGAGCTGCATCATACACAGACAGGCTTTCCATATTTAATATTTATGCATCTTTTCTGCCACATTATGGCACTATAATTTATTTATTTTCATCAGAATGGGTATTTATTGGATGTTGAGAGCTTCTGTAGGGAACTTTGCCTCTACAGTTTGCATAAACATTGGTGTCATGACTGTAACCCCCAGGGAATGACTATGTATCACAGCAGGAGGTTTGCAAATATTGGGATGGCTTCTTATGTTTTGATTGATCAAAATCACTTTCTATTGTATAAATCTCTTATCTGTGTTTTAAATACAGCAAATTATCAAGAGCAAATTTTATGATGAAGTTGAAGGTTTTATTAGAGCTCATATCGGCAGAAATCAGCAATACTTAAAACATAAAAAAAAAATGTAGATGCAGTATAACACACATGAGAAAGTATATATTAATACTATTTGTAGCAGACTATAGCTCTATTAATTTGCATGACTAACAGAGAACCAATTTCTTGTTGAGTGGTAAACGCACAGAATGTTGTATCTGCCAGTTTAAGGGTCCCTCAAGCAAAACAATAACAAAAGACAAAAGGTGTTGTTTTTTTGTTTTACTCAGTGTAGGATCAAGGAAAATGTCTCATTTGATTCCCCTGTGCATTTGCAGGAAGAGCTTTGGCAGAAGAACACGCAGCAAATGGCAGTGTGTAGTCGTGGTCCATTAGTGACTTCAGACAAAAAAAAAAAAAAAGTAAATAAAACACACTGCCCAACTAGTAGTAGAAGAATATTTCCTTCCACACTCATACGGGTTTTGTCCTGAAAGTCGTAGCAGAGACGGTAAAGCAGATGACATCAAAATTCAAAAAAGAAACACATTGATTTAAAGTATTGGAAATGTTCTTGCTAATGTAAGTTAACATCACCTGAAAACGAGTCTACCTCCTCCCGCCTGTCTCCATCCTATTCCACTAAATATTTCTGCCATTAATTAAACAGAAATGCTGATGATACCAGAGGACACTGACTAGACAGCTTTATTATTCAAATAGAAAACACCCAGTTCACTGTGGAGCTTTGTGACTGTTAAAAATGAGTCAATATCAAATCAATACTTTTTAGTATCTGTCTGTCATGTCAAAACACCTGATCAACTGATTTATCATTAATGAATACAAATATCACTACTGACCTCTAAATCCCAGTATATTTCAGACTGTTAATGGTGCTTGACTGTTTCTCAGTTCATAACATCTGATCTATTGACATAGCATGCGAATATGAAATTTCTCTTGAATTTATGACCTATATTAGAGATGCAGTTTGCAG
Source organism: Solea senegalensis (assembly GCF_019176455.1). NCBI lineage: Eukaryota > Metazoa > Chordata > Actinopteri > Pleuronectiformes > Soleidae > Solea > Solea senegalensis. The sequence continues at coordinate 22,202,808 of NC_058029.1, forward strand.
CCATTCTGACCTTAATCTGTAATAACATGTCGCACATTCACTGAGTGATTATCTGTTTCGGTAGCCAGATGTCAGGAGGCCAGATGTCACAGAATGTTAATAAAAAAAATTATAAAGGCGTCCATTGAAGTGCTAATATTATCACGATCCACTCCAAAGCTGTTCCCATTGTTTCTACTGGAAGATGATATTTGTGGGACATATTAGATGTACAGGGGGCAAATGCGTTTACTGTTGTGTGAGTGGGGTATTGTCCTGAGAATTAAAATGGGCTTTTTTTCCTAGTTGGGATTTCATTATAGTGAGAGAATAGAACTGTCGACCTGTTTTGCCAAAATGACTCATGTCTCCCTGCTACCTCAAAGGCAAAGAAAAAGAATAACTTCCATCAACCTGCGTTTATGACACAGCGAAATGCATGTTGCATTTTTAATTGCTGGTGTCCAATCACAATAAGAAATTCCAGAATTGTTCCTCTCTGAGGTTATTCTGCTTATCTGTGCTTGTGGCGTCTGCAGGCCCAGTTATTAAATTACAATTTCAGAAGTGTTTTTTATTCGTTCTAATGCAAGGCAGAGCTCTGCTTTTATATCAGTTTTATTAAATACTTATTTTAATGAATGATTTATAAGGTAAATGAGAGTAAGGCATCGTGGGTGGTTTTGTCTCCACTGAGAAAAATGGCAGCAGTCTGTTTTTGTTTGGAAAATAATAAATTACATCATTAATGCGATCTTTTCGGTCTGCGTCATCATACCAATCCAGTTCATCAAAAACACAAACTCATGGTATGCAAATGGAGTTTTTTTGCAACACAAATTAAATGTAATTTATTGCTGTTTGCAGGGGAAACATGCAAAGCTAATTTACTCCTGACATTTTTAATTTCTGAGAAGTTGCTCATTTAAGATGAAAGCAGTTCATAACATATTTGAGTTCAAAGGCTTTCAGAACTTTAGGGTGTGAAGAGTCCAACGGTAAAAGGAAGGTGTTTCAAAGCCAGCAGACTATAGTGAAAGAAGCAAGGTCTGAGGCTCTGTCAGTGTGATAAGACATTAGTAGTTTTGTTTTTTTTTAGCAGTTCACAATGAATTTGTACAATTATGGCTCATTATGGCTCAGAAAATAGAAAACTGATGCCATATGCTTACCCCTCTACTGCACAGTTGCAAAAAGCGTCTTCACTGTCACTCAGCTTTGGTCGTATTTGTGCCAACTGTGTTGCTATCGACATCCCTCTCTCCCTCCCCTCTGACACACAAATGCACAAACACGCAGCGATGTCTGCTGCACAAGACATTTGATTTTTGTTTTGTATGTGTTGTATATCTGTCTTTTCATGTAAAGTTACTTGTACTGGAAATGTTGTGCTGTGTGGTGCAGAACTGGCAAGTGCAGGCATGTAGTCAAGCAGTTGTTTTGGGGAGTGATTTATTTGCTTTGTGTTCTATTGACAGAGCATGCATTTTCCTATCAGATGATCAGCTGTCTACATGAGACCTTATCATTGTTATACTGAGTATTACAGAGAGTCAAGCGGAGCGGAGTGGACCTTTGTTTGTATTTAAAGTTAAATACTACAGCTTTAGTGATGACTCTACTATTGCATATTTGCCAGTTCAACTTTCTGTCAAGGAAAAATGCACAAAACCTGCAACCATATTTGACAAGTGTTGCTCATCAGGTGAAACACATCCACACAACACATCATTGAGAAGTCAGTATTGTCTCGGATGCTGCAGTTAGTTGTCTGAAAAGTTTTCTCTATCCAAATGTAGCAGTGCTGCAGATTCACAAAATGTCACAATGGTCAGCTCAGCACAGGAAAAGATAGAGTAATGACTGCCACTCTTCAACAATGGTAATTATTTTGAGTTGACAGTGTGCTGTTGCTCATTGTTGCTGGTGGAGGCAGATACTACCTCAGTCTAACACACATGTGAACAGTCTGTCAGGTAAAAAGACAAAATGCACACTTGCCATTTGCACATCGTGGTGGGGGGTTGGTGATATCTGGTTGCAGGCTTGAGGTGAAATTAGTCTGAAAATGGCTCCCAGCAGGTTGAAACAAAAAAAGGTCACTGGTGTCACTGTAAAAATGCAGCTCTTCTCATTTTACCCAAATCTATTAGCTATGCTCCCATTTGCTGTCCCCTGTGTATTTCAGCTAGACAAGTGGATCAGCTACTTGTCTGAAATTCCCTTCTGGTAAAAGTCTCTCTTCAGTTGCCAGAGCCTGCAGTAAAAACACCTGTAGTGGTGTTGTTTGAAGTTTTCCACAGGGGACCTTGAGAATTCATTTCGATTAAGCATGGCAGGCTCACCATCGTGAATCTCACCAGACACATCGTGGTTCCCAGAGAAGGAAACCTGTTCCCAGGCAGCCCACTCAAATTGGCAATTTCTTGCAGACAAATTACTTCTCCCTCCTCTGTATGTCATTCTGTCACTACTCCCTTGTTCCATTAACTTCCTTTCTGCAGTGATACTGTAAGAGTTCTGGAATAGTTTGTATTAATTCTCACTAACCCCTCATCCCTGTAATTTCAGGAAGGGGTTGATGCCTACAGGAAGATTGAGAGGGGAGGACAGGACAGCAGCTTAGCTGTTGAATTATTGTGGCATACAACAATTGCTGTAAAATTCCTCCACTCCTCACTCCACAAAGTTTTGCTCCCCGCTCAGATGCCATCAACTTTTCTTGCAAGGTCTTTCCTTTTGGCTGGTCTGGTGAGCCAGAGAGAGTAGGAGGATGGACAACAGTTCCACTGGAGCCGTGAGAGCTCTTGTGCACACAGACATGATTTTGGAAAGTAAATATTGAATTCTGGAAATATTGTTAATTGTTAATTTACTGTTTGAATTGTCAGTTTAAAGAATGACTCCAGTTGAAGCTCTGAGTATACATCTTTAGTGTGTTTTAGTTAAATGTTTTGTGAATCATTAATCTTTAATGGAGGCTAAGAAGGTTCTGTTCAAATCCCAGATTCAAGTGAGTGGAAGCCACTACTGCTCTGTTCCTGAACCTGGTTAGATTGATGAATTTCAGATTAAAAGGTGTTAGGAAACCAGCATACACAGAGCAATATGAGAATCATGTTAAGTAATGCGGGCCACATGGTTGGTGTAGTGGTTAGCACTCTTGCCTTTGCAGCAAGAAGACCCAGGTTTGAACCCCGGTTGGAACAAGGGCCTTTCTGCATGGAGTTTGCATGTTCTCCCTGTGTGTGCGTGTTGTGAGAGTGAATGATTGTTTGTCTTTATATGTGTCCCTGTGATGGACTGACGTACTGTCCAGGGTGTACCCCTATATCAGCTGAGATTGGCACAGCACCCCCTGTGACCCTCCTGTGGAGGATAAAGCAGCAGTAGAAGATGGATGGATGGATGTTAAGTTAAGCATCTGGTCAACCACTGAATATAAGTCCAATATCCATTCTCCGTTTTACTTTTCACCCAAGTATGTTAATGACGGTGAAAAATAAAGTAAGATTGTAAAACAGACCAACAATCTGGAAGATTATATTTGGATGTTACATTATACTGTATATTTCATAATTCCATCCATTAGAACATGGATTGGAGCTGTCTCTGTGACTATCACAGTCATCTGTCTCTATCTCTAGAGTTGAACTTCATCAGCCGGGCCTCAAAAACATCCTTTCAAAGACAGATTTATTTTTGGTTTCAGTATTTAGACTTAAGCAAAAATATTTCGCAGGTAGAACAGCATGTGTTGTCTGTCACCTGGTCTGTTGCTCTCACTGTTACACCATCACACAACACTTTCCTCTGTTATACATTCTCTTTGTTGTTTCCCAGTTGGCTGCTTTTACAACGGCTGTTGCACATTATGTTGCCTTTTGCCCTTGTGAGTGTCAAAACTGACACTGAGGGACAGAAGGTCATTCCAGGGTTCACAGAGTTGGCATGGTTGCAGTGCAGACTCATACCACCTGAGAATCTCTGAGACATGTATTAAGTAGGGTTATGAGTAGCTGGCTTGGCATTACTGCACCTTCAACATTGATGTATGTGCTGTAAAGCTGCCATAATATCAGCAACACTCTGCATCGTTTTGAAAGTCTGTTCAAAACTATTGTCACATTGCTCTTTTTTCGCCCCATTTTTTACACCACCAGCAGGCTCTACTAGGACCATTTAGGCACGTTAATGCTCCAGGTCTACCTTCCCAACAATTTAAGACCCCAGTCCAGACATTTTAATGGGCTCCTTGTGGCGATTCTCCCTCTCTTGGAATGAATCTTTTATTGTGCTTTGGCATCCACAACCCACCAGTGGGAAGCACTCAGGAGACGAGTTGGCACAAGCCACATATCTCTTCTAATGATGGGTTTTGGAGAGAACGGTGAGGACACCTGCCAGACTGAGAGGGATTCAAGAAATTGTGCACATTTTGTAAAAAACAAAACAAAAAAAACATAGTGCAGTTGCATTGAGAAGATTTGCTCTGATATTAATTTTGATAAGGCTGGAAATAATACACATAACTAGATAGGATGTTATTTTATGAAATCTTTCATAATACATGAAAAAAATACCCACATAGGATATGAAAGAGGATATTTGGGAATTATCTTCACAAACCGTGTCTGTATCAGTTGTAATTTACTCAAACCATGTCTTGCAAGTAGGTGTAAGCAATTTTGAGCACACCAAAGGATGCAGTTTGAGGACATATTTTAAACAGAAATCTCTTGTAGTTTTAGGGGTTCTCTTCCTTTGCAGTTTTTTGTAGCTTACGTGAATACTCCTCCTCCAAAAGAAAAAACTGTTTTTGGAACAAAGGTGGAGCACTATTTCAGGCCATTAACCAGTGTTTGTGCAGTGCCTTTACTGCTCTGCTGATTAGCCATTGTTGATACCATTCATTAATTCCATGCATGGCTGATCTGCAGCTCAGTGCTGCCTGGCTGCCCTACCTTGCCATTTGTATTGGGATTTGCTTGTAACTGACCAGTGTTGTGCTGACTCATGATGAGACCTCATCGGCCTTCAGAGACACTCAAGTCTCTGTTACCATAAAAAGGGTATTAATAGACAGGAAATGGCCACTGTCTAGACCAGGTTTAATGCTGGAAACAAGAGGAAGCGTGTGCTTTTTCCATGCGCGGGGTAGCGTTGAGGGAAGTTAAGGTGGGAAGTGCATGACAAAACAATGAGGACAAGCTGATTCTGTATTTTCTCTGCCAAAGATCCCCTTGGTTTCAGGTGATGACACAGCAGCTCATTAATGCAGCAGTGTCTTGGGGCTGCTATCCTGTGGTGCTGGGCTGTGACGCATAATCCATGATCCACCCAAAGCCTCCCAGATTATAGGGATTGTATATTTTGTATATATATTGTAATGTATATTTAGAATTCATTTAAGATATACTTGTTGATGTGGTATAAAATGGCCCATGGTTGTTTATGCTAAGAAAGAATGATTGTGCTAATGGTCCACTGTCATTTGTGTTGGTGTTTTTGAACTGAGTGAGTTGGAATGTCTTAATGGCCTAAGGACAGTGGTGTAACTGCATGAGCAAAGCAACTCTAACTTTCTGGCAAAGCTTTAATAAGTGTTCTGATTATGTTCTGTCACTGTATAAAAGATCGTCCACCTCAGTTTTGTCTATAATGTCTGAAGCACATGTTTCAATTTTGTTATAAACATTCACTTGGATTCTTATATGAAGTGATTACAATTTGGTGGCCAAAGGTCACGTCCACAACCACAACAGCAAAACATAATGACCTCTTGCAGCAACTAAGGATCAACTGGACTAAAAGCACAGTGAAATGCTGAAAAGCAGCAGATCCCTCCATTCAACTCTGTTACCAGATGAGATGGGATTGGTGTCAGATTGGAGGATGATGAAGGCTTTACCAGTTTCTAAATAGCTGTGACAGTTGCGTTCCGACAACAACAAACTTCAACACTTTACATTGTGGTCCTCCGGTTTCTCTATTTTAAACAATCAAATGCAATAAATTTCATCCTGTCAAAACTCAGATTGATGAGAGGATGCTTCTCCTCTCATACCACATGCTGTTTGATGGATGCTGTTCTCCAAAGTTCCAGACAGCACCGCAAGTGTGTACTCTTTCCACATGAATGGTCCCAGTGGCAGTTCTGCCTGTGGAAGTATATTAGAATCCTGTGTGGATCTGTCATCACCCCCACTCTCTCATAATCATAATGGACCAGAAAACAAAAAGGACTGTTATTTTTTAGATTTATGTTTTTTTTTGCAGTAAAGATTTTCATCCATTTAGATTAAAGTCTTAAACTGTAACTGATACTGTCAGTTACTTTTGTACACTTCTTAGATTACAATTTGAACTCTAACTTTGTAACATGTAGGTATTAGTTAATCACGTCAGTCATCACATAAACTATGCTGGAACAGATGAGTTATAAATCATAGATACAGGTTGAGCCATTTTGTATGTCCTCAATCGCTGAAGTACTCTCTGGTGAATCTTGACCTTCACTAATGACAGGGGGGGCCGGTCATCACATCAAGCAGCTCTCAGAGCTGCTGAGAAAACAGATATCTGTTTCAACAATACACGCTGAGGTGTAATCTTTCATACTTACTATGATGCTTCATTTTTTAAATATATGTAATTTATTTTTGACAGACCTATGACCAGACCATTGTTGACAGATCATCACTTAGAGTGAAATGTAAATATGGATCCTGTCCAATCTCTTGGGAGATTGAAACTCATACATGTCGTATGACAGAAAATATGCGGCCTTATTAATTTTTCAGTCATTGTTATCAAAATCCCAGCCCCAATTTACATAAAATATACTCTCATTATATTGACAACGTGACTAAACTTTTTGACCATCATGTTTACAAACAATGACTTGTCATTCTGACACCAGCATTTCCACTAACTTAAATATTTATATTTGAAAGATAAATAATGTATCACAGCAGCTGTCGTGTGTGTGGTGCTCTTTGTACTGATCGTTTTGCAAATACTTGAGAAATGTACCAGTGACCGAAAAAAAACCTGAAATCTCATGCAAAATTCAAACAGAAAACAAACAAGAATGATATTCATATAATTGTATAAACCAAATGCTTCATAACATGCACTTCCATATAAATTCACCGTCTTGACAGTTTTGTGAATTGAAAGTCCAAGTAGTGGCATCTTTGAGTGCAGAGAGCTCCCAAACCATCAACAGCCATGTTTAATTTAGGACTGTTATTAAGTTAATTAGTTGCAGCTGATATGACAAACCAGCAGTGACAGAGATGCTCAGCACCAGTTAAATAAAAAGCTGCAGGTGAATTTTTTGTGCTTTCCATTAAGCTGAATTCTGTACCACCACAAGCACCCGACCCCCCCGCCACGTGCTGTCAGATGTTCACATTGTCACACACCAGTTCACTGTGTGTTGTAACACTGTGAAATCCAAGCTGATGTTTAATATAAGGCTAAGTATTTAGGTTGTGTGAGATCTCACAGCAGCAGTTCTGTAGAGAAACTCACACTACTACTGATGATAGTAATACCAACACTGTTGCTGTGCCTTACACTCTAATTAATTGTCCCGAATAAGCTACAAATTATGCAGCGCAACAATTGATCTTTGTGTATCTACCTCTCCTAAGCCACAGGGGCCATTGAATCCAAACCCAGCTGTCAGTACTTCCTTTACAACAAAGCAGCGTGGTGATCTCTCGTCAGCCCACATTTTTGCTAATTAGCTATATAACCACAGTGAATGTGAATTTTCATGGCAGCTACACATATCTGGACTTAATAGAAATTCAACCTTTCTGCTTTTTTTAAAATATATTCTGCATGCATGAAGTATCTGTTTATTCACAATGTTTATTCCCAATTTTTTGTCAAAGAGCTGCAAGACAAAAGGAGATTTAGCGTTTAGAATTTGAATCGTCAAATCATGAAGGAAAAACACATTGTTCCTTGACAATAGCAAGACAATATACCATGTTTATGTTTGTGTTGCATTTAGTTTGCAGCTGCAATAGATAGCCATTTGTAAGATTAGTTACAATAATCCTCTCAGAGGATTTATCCTACCAAGCACCAGATGTAGACATTCTCCTGTCTGCTTGTTATTTTTGCATGTTGTGTCAGAGAAACCTTTCCCTCTGGGTCATCCATTGAAGCTGTTAAACGCTGACCTTCTTTGCAGTGATGGAGTAAAGGATATTTAAAAGAAACTTTAATGTCGGTGCTGCCCTTTGCCACTGGTGTTGTGATCCTGTAAATGTACTGTTCACATAATATTATATGTGTATTATAAACAAAAATATCCCCACACTGCTGATTTGAATATGTCAAGGCTGTCTCTAATGTCTGTGTTATCCTCCAACTTGAGCAAATTAGACAAGCATACGTTATACAGTACCTGAGGGGTTATCACAATAGTTGGACCAATACATTATTATAAGGTGTAATATTTACACCTTAAGTTAAAAGTGTAGAAAGTACAGTAGCCCTCAGGTTACGTACTAATGCAAAAGGCTTTCTTGGACAGTGTTCACATTTGGCATTGACATATGCCCTGGATGCATCTCCTGTAGCCACATGTGACTGTATGTGGCTGCACCTGTTAAAATACACACTGATGTTATGTCAGTTCAAAAGAAAGATGTGTAAATAATGTGAAGGTGGCTTTTTAGCCTAAAACAAAAAAGAATCCTCTCAGTTCAGTGTAAAACTGAAGTGATTCAGAGGATGTCAGCTAAGAAATATAGCCATGTGTCCCCAAACCACCTCTACATGTTGTTTCTGTTCTCATACTTAGTGCTGTCAGTGTGTGATTGCATTATTTCAAGCCAGATGGTAATACCATTTCTGAATAGGTTCAAGGAAACAGAAGTGCAACATGGTGGACTCTATGGAAGAGGATCTACTCCTGGTATAAATAAAGGGCTCAGGTGGTAAAGAAAACACAACTATTGTTAATATCAGGTTATGATATACTAATGAAAACACAATTATATTATTCCAGTTCTGCTGCTGCATCTCCAAATATTCTTCTCTCTGAACCTTGAAATAAAATGTGTTCTAGTGTTAATTGTGATATGGAAAAACTGTTTTGGGACATTAGTAAATATATGTATCTTTGGAGAGTTTCAGTTTGTGCAAAGCAGATGTGCTTCCAACAGACAGAGAAACAGAGACTGGCTGATTATAGCCTTGAGTTTTAGAAACGCACATATCCGTCAAAGTGAGACAGCTTGTCCTTAGACCGTAAACAAGGCAGATGCATATATTCAGTAAAACAAAACTGGTTCATATTACACATGTTTCCTTTCATGTTTTCTCAATACTGTGTGGCCTAAAGGATCAGTTTCTCCAGGCTTTAGTGTTACAGAAGCATATAAAGGTCACATATCCCGTTGTTTCTTCAAAACTAGTGCAGTGAGTCTGAACAGTGCAGTACCCTGCAGACTACTTGAGGGCCCATGCTGGTGAGGAGGAAGAGGTCCAGCACTCAGATAATTGTACCCGCTTGTGGTGTCATTTCCTCTGGGAGTGTTATGACCTGAAAAGGAAACATGGTACGTTTCTAGATAATCTGAGAAGAGCAGAGTTAAGGTCTTTATGAAAAGCTTTTTTAGACTTGAGATGGATGGATTTCATGTGAAGCTGAAGTGGCATTTCAAAACTGTCACTCATGAAATAATGTATACAATGCCATTCATTTATACTTATGAAGAAAAGGGAAATGAATATGGTCTAAATTACAGCATGTCTGTGCTATTGTTGTATTTGTTATAGGATTTAAATGTTAAAGGTTCTTTACATGAGATCAGATGTCGGTTGCCAAACATTAATGACTCACCACCTTGGCCTATCATTTTAGATTAGACTAAGACTATAATCCAGGTTTTTATTTGTTACTCAAAACTTACTCAGTTTGCCAATTATTGATTTACTCATTTTGTTAATATGAATATGTATCAATACATTTCATGTATGTCTAATTTAGTGATCAGCTAAGGGAAGTTAAACACAAACAATAATCCGCAAAAAATGTAAGTGATTTATTATCGAAATGTCAGTAGAGAATCCCATGACTGTCACACTATTGTTTCAGCCATTATCTTAATACACCCTCACTTGAGGAAGACCACGCTGGGTTGTGTCCTGTATGCAGTCAGGTGGTTCATTATACACAGTCAAGCTTTTTTCCTTTTCCTTCCGTTTTAACCTCAATATAATAGTGCATTTATTAGTGTCTAAAATCTAGAATCCAAAATTCTCTAAGTAATTTTAGATTCTGATCTTGAGATTGCACCTTTAGGTTACAATAAAGGGGCAAACCAGCTTGAACACACTTAATTATCGTGATCTACTCTCAGTTTTCAGTGGAATTCTGACATACAGTATGTCCAGGTGTTATTATATGCCTATATTATACGTCAAAAAGAAATTTCAAAACTCTGACATAGGGCAGTTGTTGACGTCGCTAAAGTGTGGTTCATTTCTCAGAGGCAGGGTTCTGTGTTCAATTTACAGCACAACCTCAGGACCACGCAGGTGCTGGTCTATGTGTCAGAATGACATGTTTGGTAGCAGACTCCTCCAACGAAGGAGGATTTACATGAAACATCAAGACAGAAAACTTAACCATAATGTAGTTTTTTAAACAGGAAACAGTCGTAACCACATACTGTATACAGCATGTCTCACTTAATGATGTGGCTGCTGTTGCGCATGACTCCTGACCTACAATCTTAGTATTGGCATGTTGAATCTCTGGTCAATCTCTGATTCATTTTAATCACTGTCTCTGTGTTCATTTTATTGATCTTGTTTGCCCTACAACCAGCCAATTATTTTAACCAAAGAACAGACGGTGTCCTGTCAGAGCATGTCCGCATTCTTTTTGCCCTCAGAAAACGAATCACTCAACTGTTTGCTCTATTGGAGAAGCAGCTTTAGGGGCGGCATGATCTGCTTTGGCAGCAGCTATTGATTAGCACTGTGTGTGTTGTAGTGATGGGTTGTTACACCAGCAATCCTACGGCTGTATGACCTCAGTCTTCCCACACTTTGACCCTTCACAGCACACAACAGCAGGAAGTAAAAAAAAAAGACAATGTCAGTTATTTGTTTCCCTCCACTGGAATGAAACATATTCACTGTGTAGAGGGAAGCTGAGCCAAAAGTTGTTATGGAGTGTGACAGTTTTACATCTTCTTACGATTTCTTGAATTATGTTGGTCATAGAGTTTATGTTTTTTGGCTGTGATTGTCTGTTTGTTTGTGAGCAGCATGACTTTGCTGATAAATGATTTCATTTTGATGATGACACAGAAGTTTTTTCAAATAATTGTGTACATTGCAAGATAGTGGAGTGTATTGATAACATGAAAATATATTTACCGTAATATTTATAACAAGCTGAACAAGCTGAAAGTTGTTGTATATTACATGATAAGCATTTTTGTCTGTCTGATTAATAATCTAAAGGGCCAATTGTTTCAGTATTAACACTTGTTGACCAGTTGATGTACACCGATGTATGGGATATGTGTATTGTTAAATTGTTCTCCGGTTTCCTCCCACATGTCCAAAAACATGCAGAGGTTAATTGGACACTCTAAAATTGCACGTAGGTGCGAGTGTGTGAGTGAATGGTTGTCCATCTGTGTTGACCCTGCGATAGACTGGTGACTTGTCCAGGTGTACCCTGCATTTCTCTACATGTAAGCTAGGATTGGCACTCTGTGACCCTCATGTGGAGGATAAAGCAGTAGAAAATTGATGAATGTATGGACCTTGGCCTTAATAATTTTTTTATTAATTTTTTATTATGCCTGGACAAAAAAAAAAACATACTCAAATTTTTGATAGAGCAGTTGTAGCCTGATTACGGCACATATTTGCTGAGATGTTGTTTTGGTAACCTTATATACAATGTCACAACATTTGAGTTCACAGCTGAAATTGGTATATTGAGGATTGGACAGCTCTGGCTGCAAATATCTGCCATAGACTTAATGCAGTCTAGTTGGAGAAGGATGATGATGTCACTCATTGACCTAGTCTTTGTGGTGGCAAATTTCCAACCCAGAAGTGGCTGATGAGTGGAGATGTGATGCACTGACAAATGACAAGCAAAGAATGCACTGGTCAACAAAGTCACTGAGATGATGTGGTACCAGGAGAATCCAGCAGGCAACAGAGAAACAAACTCCCACATCGAGGGGATTCTGCTGAAATGCCAGACAGCCATATGAATGAGCTGACAGAAGTCAGACAGGGCAGAGGCAGAACTCAGAGTCAGAGATACAAGGCTGTTGTGTTTACCAGGGCAAGGATGAGTAGAGCAGGTCAAAGGCAGAGTTGGCAACAGGAGGTCAAAACAGGGGTAAACTCTGGATAGACTTGCCTGCTGAAGGTAAAGAACACTGGCAGAGAGCTGAGTGTGGGGGTGGCTTATACATTGGCATAATTGGACATGAGTTGTAGCTGGAGAAGATGTGAGTGTAATTGTGCAGATAGATGGAATTGACTGGTAGATGAACTTTATGAGTTGAGAGTTGGAACAATGTGTTAAGTCTTCTCCAGCACATCCCAAAGATTTTCAGTGGAGTTACAGTTGCGACTCAGTGGTGACCAATCCATGTGTGAAAATGATGTGTCATGCTCCCTGAACCATTCTTTCACCATTTAAGTCCAATGAATCATACTTTGTCATCTTGGAATATCCCTGAAAAACGCGGTCAGTTGGTCAGCTGACCTCACTTCTCTGAATCAAGACCTGACTAACTGAAGCAACCACAGATTCTAACACTACCCCCACAGGTGTGTATGGTTGGCGATATATGGTCAAATATTAGCATATGTGACTCTTTTTTTGGTCCAGTCAATCCAAATAAGCTAGGAGTGCGGTGTGCAGGTGGCGTAACAAGCCATGTGTGTTGAGTCATGTCCCTTATGGTCCATTTTGGGTTCCAAGGTTTTTTCTACAAGTTGGAAAACTCTGAGGCAATCAAGAGAGAGTGATACTTTAAAAGCATTTTGTATATCATTGCTATTGACATATATCCATAGTATTGATAGATTCATTTTAAGTACAAGTAAACCTGTACTAAATACATCTCTCAGAATCTTGAATCACCAGGTCAAAGCAGATTAATGTTACCACTGGAAAGATTCTATGCCTTCAATCATGCAGTTTCAGAATACCCATCTGTCTGTTCTCCACTCTGCCCAACATTTATTTATTTGATGGTCATAACGTCCTGCTTCCCTCACTGTTTTCATTATGCCATTTGATAATTCTTTGCAGAGGTTGTGTGATGTTTAGTCTGTCATTACATCCCTTAGAAGAAAGTGAGAGGAACACAGAGTTCTAACATGTTTTCTACAAACACTTTGGCTTTTAAAGCTGCAGAGGAGTGAGACATTATACAAGATGGATTAAGTTATGGAGTAAGTTTCACATAAAACGTGAGACTTTTTCATGATTTCATTCTGCCATGGATGAAGAATGTTCTATTATTCCTCTTTCAACACTCTGAGGAAAGTATTACCTTTGTGAACACACTTGATTTCCACCGTATGATTCACTGGCATTTTTCCCTTAATCACATTTTGTGCTTGTTTCTCACACTGTAATAGTTCTTCTGTCTGTACACTAAAGTTTGTGAAAACACTGGTTGAAATCAGACTTGATCCCTTACACAAAGGCAACAAAAGAAAAAAAAATACCTGAAAGCAGAGGTGGTTTTGTCTTTTAATCTGCAAATGTTTTTCAGTGCTTAATGCATTTAAGTGTGTGGTGCTGTACAAATGATAAACCACAAAACAAACTGGTACAATATCAAAATCACCTTCAAGTACATGTAACATTTATTTTAAGCAAGACTTTATAGGAGCTGGTGTTTTGTAGTGTGAAAAGTGAGACTGGTGCTGTATATTATTTGAGGCTTCAGTAATGAGGTTCTCAGCATGAGAAGAGTTTGAGCTCCAGGCCTCATCAGAGAGGAAATCGGATTCATGTTGTTTTTTTCTCGCATACTTATCTGAGCCCACATTGAGAGAGGGAGGAGTCTCTTGTAGCAATAATGGAGATGACACTGTTTTACTGTGAAGCCCACAGAGGTGGTAAATGTAATTCCGCTCTCATTGTCCATCTTGTGACTGACTGCACAGAGAGCACCAACTTATTTGTGTTTGGATTTTGCAATTAGCAATTTAATTAAATTAACTTTAATTTGCCCTAAGCACATGTACAGTATTTTTTATTTCAAGCCATTGTGTATTCAGCATCACAATCCTTTGCTGAGCTGATATGAATTTTTGTTATATCTGCATTTAAATTGACACTGTGTTGAATTTCCTCTACATGTAAAGTACATGCCACATTTAAATCCATTGATGATATGATTTCTATTTGTGAATTCCTATATTCATTAGATTAAAAAAAAGGCCCTCCCTTACTAAAGTTAAATGTAAATGTGTTGCTTGATAGATGTGTTTCTCTCTTGTGTACTTTTTACTGCATCAAAGTTGGTTTGCTTCTGTGCAAATTGCATCTTTTACGTCTTTCATTAGTTGGGGAGGAGTGCAGTGCATAATTTAAAAAAAACTTTCTTCTTTAAGACATGTTTTTATCCATTAAACTTGTGTTTCAACAACATACATCATTTCATCTTCAATTTAGGAGGAGTTGAGGAGGAGAAGCTGCAGGGGAAATGTCAGTCTTATTGTTTATGTGTGATAATTGCCTGTTTGTCCTTAATCCTGTCCTGATCAATAAGCTATCATTCCTTTGCCTTTGAGCTATGCCAATTTAATTACGTTTGGGTTGTCTGCCTATCAGCCCAGTGACGGCTGTTTCTGTTTATGTTGCAGATGATGAAGTTTGCCTGGGACAACTACAAGCGTTATGCCTGGGGCAAGAATGAGCTCCGGCCTTTGACGAAAAACGGGCATATTGGCAACATGTTCGGTGAGTGTCAGCATTTTGCCCAAGGCACACTGGGCCTGGAAGGTCATCCCGCAGTTTTTTTTTTGTAAGACATGTTGACCTTTCTGTTGAATGGGTTTATGCAAGAAAAAAAAACTGAGTTCAAACATTTTTCACCACTCACACTTGATAATAGTCTCCCACAATCAGTTGTGAGCCATCAGGTGAAAATCATCAAGTAGCACCCGTTTGCACCTCAGTGAGCTTTTGTCACTGTATCCTACTTATGTTTCACTCAGCTTGGGAAAACCTGCCAGAGGTGTCACAGTTCCCAACAGCCTCTAATTGAAGTTAGACTCAGTGGGGTCCTCAGGTCCTCTGCAGTGGAGCATATCAGTCACTTTACACTGCTGAGCCAAAGGGAAATACCACAATAAAGTCCTTTAATAAAGGGCGAATCAGCGCTTAATAAGACTTGGATGGTACCGTCTGCTGTTCCTGCAGTCTACCGCCTTCACATCTATGTAATTTAGGATTATTAAGGAGATGATGCAAGCTCTCCAGTGTTGGTTTTTATACCGTCAGTGCTCTAAGGTTGCCAAGTTCCTCGTTAACAGGAGTAATTTTGCTTTTTACTGTGCTGATCTGTTGTATTTCAAGCAACTAGGGTTTTATTTTTGACAAGATTGACAAATAATTCACACAAACACAGATTTTGCGTGAAGTTTTTATAAATTAGAAAATGTTATAAATTCTGATTATCAAAGATACAGTTCCACTCAATAATAGTGATAGTTCTAACTTTAACTTCAACAATACATTTGAGTTGAAGGAATAAGTGATGCGATGTGTGATTTAAATGTAAATAATATACATCCCAGGTACATTTATAGCATCAGATTTTATTGGTGCACAATAAAGTAACTTATGCCAAAGTGAATCTCCCACTCACTTCAATGTATTCAACTGAATTAACTTTTCTTTGTTGAATGGCCTTTTTATATGCTGTAAGCAATAGAGCTCTCTTCGTTATATCAGTAATGTCTCAAGATAAGTTTTCATGGCCCTTTCTCCTCACACTACTTGTGATATAAGGCATCATTAGCAGGGACTAACAGCCAAGGACATTAGAAGCTAATGGACTGTAGTGTTGTCAGTATTAGAACTTGAACAATCCATTGACAAGTCATCTCTATCATTCCTAAACTTGATAGAGTCAGTTGCAACGATTTGTTTGCATTATGCAATGTCTGTCTGCTGCAGGGCAGACAGTAGACTCCAAAGCAGATTCGCAGCAATGAGCCTTGATATCGACTCATAAAAATGTTATGGCTATTATATTAGCAAACAATCACTCTATATTACTTACCGATCCAGCACCAACTGCTTGTGTTAAACTGTGGTTTGTGCTGTTAAAGCTGGATTTATCTTCAACTAAGAGATTAATGGCTGCTATTTGCTATTGATGCCAATGATTGAAGATTTCTATCCAATCAAAATCGGATTATTATAATTATTCTGATTTTGTAATTTGACTTCTCATGTCTCTATAGAGAGAGCATATATATATATATACATACATACATACACATATATATGCATATGCATATATACTAGGGCATACTAGGGCATTAATACTAGGACATTAATGAATTTAATTGAATCTGTCAATAAAGTCTAAAATCTAATAAAGTTCTCTGTAATATTAACACTCAATATGTACAGTAAAAAACAAAGGAATCAACATGCCTTCTCAAAGACATTTAAACAAAACAAACATATATAATACCTTGAATTGTCTGGAAATTGTAATTGCATAACACGCACCTTGTGCCACTGACGTTGACACGTCGTCTTTTCTGTTAATGCCCTAATATATACACATACACACACACACACACACACACACACACACACATATGATATTCAGTTAAATGAGAATGGTGGCAGCAGCTAAAATGCAAAGCAATCGTTTGCCAACTGGTGCAGGAATCATCATTAGAATAGCAGCTCTGCCAAATCTTTCACATCAGAGGAATTTGTTTTGTACCAGTATGATCATCATCCTGTTCTTTTGGCTGCTCGCAGATACAGGTTGCCACAACAGATCGTTTACTTCAATCTCATCTTTCTTCTCTACACTGATGATCTGGCAAAGATCAGGGACAGTTCATTTAACATCCTGAGAGGTCCAGATAGAGAACATTTCCTTAAGCAAAGATCTGGAAAATCATAATGTCGCACATGTTTTAGTTGGTTAAGTAAAATATGAGCGTCAGCATTTGCGTGTAGTCAACAAATCAAGTAAAGTATCATAAATAATCAGCATTTAAAATGTTGACTTTTTACATTGAACTGGATGGGTTATAAATTAAATGCTCTTCTAATTTCAGGTTAAATATTACATATAACACACATACATATTTGTAAAAATTAAGCACTTTAAATCTTATGAACATTTAAAAAGAATTTGTTCAGTTCACCTTATTATTTTTTATTTACCGATAAGTTTACTATTTTAATTCAAACCTTGTAGTGTCTCTCTTCAGTACACCACATAAAGTAACTTTTCTCTAATAAATCTGTTATCGAGTGCTTTTATTTTAGTACAGGTGCAGGACAGACAGATGGAGCAACTGTGGTCAATCGTCACTTTATTTGTCTATTTTGTGGTGTGGCACACTGTAAATACTATGTTCAAAAAAGAGCCGATGCAACTGAGAGGCAGATGTCACACAGGCAGTGTTGCTCTCTTCATATGTGCTTGAATAAAAAGTGAGATGTCCCACTTTTTATTCTCAATATATTTCACATTTTAAATGTGGCAGATAATTTGACACTGAAGACAACATCTGGGTGACCTCTGGCATATATTCTTAAGCCGGCGGCCTTGTTTGATCCAGGATAAATATTCAAATATTTTTCAGTGTCAAATTCCTACAAAAACAGTTGATTTAATTTCTCCTGGGGTATGAAAGATTTAAATGCAAAGTGTAATTTTCCTCCAATACATATCATTACCACACTTTTTAAAAATAATTATTCTCTGAAGAGCTCTGAAATAACATTTCTCACAATGGATGGTTCAGCCCTCATTGTCTCACCATCTTTATCTTTTCAGTGGCACTATCCACTAAAAGATGAATTTGTAAAGCCAGTGTGTGGGGGGGGGAGGGAAGGAACGCCCTTTCTACCAGTGTGGTTCCCATAATGAAATTTATTTTTCCATTTTCCATTCAGTGTAAATCAGGCATCATTTCCCCTCCACCCAGGTCTTGTTGTTTACTACACAGTATATTACCTATGAATAGTTCAGAGAGAGAGACTGAGAGTCAGGGAGAGAAGGCTAAAAAGGGCATTGTACAAGTGAGTAAATCTCACTGTTAAGAGTGGTGCGGGAAGCCAGGTATGAAATTGGATGTTGTGTTTTTTAATTTAATCCCTTGAGTAAACAGAGATGTGGCAAGTCTTGATTGACAGTTAGTGTTGTAGTCAGAAGCTTGTCAATATGCAGAGAATCATCAGAACATCCCTGCTGCTCTACACCCAAAAAAACACAGGCCAAACCACAGCAAGGGACAGCGAGTCGTTTTCCTCCCCTAACAGCTTCCCTGGCATCCTTTCGTTTTACTGTAATCTCCCTTTGAGTCTTTCCCTCAACCCCCCTCATTCCTTTCTATTTCTACTGTAAACCCTATCCTCTTTTCTTTGTCATGACTCTCAAGGCTGAAAGAGGCTCCGTCTTAACCATAGTTGATACATTCATTCTCATACATACACTGTTTTACTATATATAGTCAATAGTAATAGGGTTACCATAATGAGACACCCTTTCAGACTGTTGTCATACACGTCTAACAAATACTCATCAAAGTGACTTAAAGGAATGAAAGTGTGGATGAAAATGCCTCAGTTTGAGATCAGTAGCTCTTTGTATGTTATATTTATAAAAGTCATTGTCTGATAGCACTGCTGTAGCCTCTGTTTGCTTCTTTTTGTTATTTTCCCAGCCTGTCATTTCCCTACCTTCTCTTTTATGAGCCTCAAAAAAACAAACCTGACAGCTAGTTCAAGACAGGGTGGGCTTTTGCCATCATGGATCAGTTCATAGTGAGACAGATGATGGGCAGGGAGGTATGACACTGTAAGAAAAGGCACATTTTAGAGGAAAAATGAGGAAAGAGGAAATGGCTTACGAAGGATGTCATGATATTGTGAGCTTTTTAAGATTTTAAAAAGGAACATATTTATGTGTGTGGGAAAATGCTGCAAAGTCTCTTTAGGACACTAGTTAACTGTACAACTTGCAAACCAAAGCCCTTGGTACAGTGAATAATTTTCAGTGTTTGGCTCCCAGAGCTCTCGTGACCTACTTTTATGGTGGATTGCATTAACTACAAGTATCAGTAGTGATGGTTCTGTATTTGTAGCTCAGAACATGAGAGAAGGAAGCCCTTGGCTTTAAATATAAATGTTGTTCAACACAAACAGGGCATCCGTTTGAATCGTGATGCAAAAAAGTTGCACAGATTCTCGATTCTTCAAAAATAAATCCTTATATGATCTGCAAAAGCTCTACTCCAGGCCAGCAGATTGATGTAAACTAAGCCAAGCCAAGCAAGGACATTGTTGTTCTGGTTTTATTAAATGTTGAACACAGCTTTGCTTCAGTTAAATTGGTTTATAACTACTTTTTGTCCGGAATTTCCTTTACTAAATACTTCAATTTACCATCGCATAACTGGAAGCAAACCAGACTCCAGAAATCATAAGAGAGCCACAACAGAGGCTGTTTTTTTTAACATGTCACTGAGCACTAGTGACATGTTAATGCAGTAAAAGCACTGAGGCATCTTAATCCTGTAAGGCTCACTTCATTGTCTTCAATCACTTTATACAGTTGCTACAAAGTGAGAGGCCAACAGGTACCAGGGCCTAAATGGGGGACTAAAAAGATATTCATCCCTCTGTGAACGTTGTAGGCACGATTACATTCGTGCCTACATGTGTGAGTCCCTAAGTGAGGCACACGACACATTAAATACAAAGCCAAAACCACAGTCCAACAGATGCCTGAGACAAGGCCTGTGATTGTAATTAAAGAAGAGAGAACATCACATTAGGTGTCACAGCTGCCCCTCCCTCACTCCAGAGATCTTTCATCAACAATAGATGTCCTATGGCTGTTAAGGGGATTGGCCACATGCTGCAATTCACATTTGCTATCCAGTTCTTTTCCAATAAATATAAAAATAAAGACCTTCCTGCACATGGAAAAAAAAAGATTATATAATCTTTTCCATTTTTACATGTAATCTATTCCCCCACTTTGCTCTCATTTTTTTCTTTTTCCTTCTTCATCCCAGGAGGTGCAATTATAGAGCATAAGGTCACTGGTTCTTGCTGCAAACAGTTCTGGAATGCTGAATGAGCTACGTCAGTGAAACAGGCCCAAGCTCTCACATTTCCTCTCATGGTTATTTTGGCTACCATTTAAAACCATTACTGTTTATTAGAAAATCCCAAGGGCTCTTCAGATGATGTACAGCTCTACCATGTGCTCATATGTGATGGGTAACTGTGGAGGAGAGAGGAGTGCGAGTGAAGACTTGATATATCTTGGATCAATGGCGAAAATGATTGGTTATTTATCATTCAGTTATCTTTAGCTGAAGGTGCAGTTGAAAGGGGAAATACTTTTATAAAACAGCTGATCCCCTTTGCAGAGGTGAGGGGTTTATAATCTTGCACAGCAAACAAAGCATTAACATCACAACATCTATCGTACCCGTGTATCACATTCACACACGGGACGCAGACATGCACACGTACAAACACTGCTGTTACGACTCGGTGAGTCTTAACCTTGAACACCCCTTTCATTTGCAAACCCCACCTCTTTTTCATATCCAAAGAACATTTTTTTTTTTTAAAGCATTCAGCTGGAAAACACTTCCACTTACAATCACTTGCTTTCTCCCCGCCCACATTTTAGCCAAAGCACTGAGTTTTTTTCCCCCTCCTCATTTGCAATTAGCAACACAAGCAGGCCTTGTGTCTGCTCTCAGGCACTGAGAACAAGGGAGGGAGTGGTTAACGTCTCTTATCATTAGATTTAAATGGAGGGCTAAACGAATGGCGCCTATCACCTGCTGTCACATTAGAGTCACAGAGTGAAGAGTTGTCACCATCCACCACCTACTTTCCATTTCTACCCCATCCATTTCTGTATCCCATGGGGCTACATCATGGGCTGAAATCATCTGTCTCCATAGCGACTGGTGCTAGGTGACAAATCAGGATCTGGTCTTTCCCCTGTCTGGAGAGCACATCCCAACCCGCATTCAATAACGCCTATTTGTTCTGGGGCAGATAAGGCCTCAAGCTGAAACTGCTGGCTGGACACGTCATATAATTGTTGGGCATAAAACAATTTTATCGTCATGGAAATCTACAGTTCCAGTGGGGGAAGGGAGATAATTTATACCAGTGACACACTTCCAGTAATGCCTAAGAACCATAGATCATTTAAAATATCTGTATCTAGATAACACTGAACTTGGTACACGTAATTTCTAATCAGAATCACTGTTGATTTTTGAGCAGACTTTTGCAATTCTGTAAAAAAAAACAAAAAACATGTTTCCCAGTTTTCACCTAATGACTGCAAGTCCAAACACACAGCAGTGATATGCTACACTTAACAGGATTGGAACTATATTATAAGTGAGTCATTTAAGCAAGAATATACATGCATTACATGTGTAAATAATGCAATAAATCTTTTGTTATTGTACATAGGGACTGAGAACAACACAGTGGAGCCAATGTGACAACCACATACTTTTGCTGTTATCAACTTTTAGTCAGGACAAGTTGGCAAAGTTCACTCTGTGAACTCAGTTACACTCAGAGATCAAACTTTGGAGAAAAATATTTCACCCTTACTGCTGTTGCATGCTGGTGCAGTTAAGGTGTAGACAGATGAGTAACTTGACAGCGAGCCTCTGATAATCCACTCTGGGGGTGAACCTGCTGTCAGAGCAGGTTTTGTCCCGCTGCACATAATAATGGTCCTGGCTGCATAGCTGTGCATCTGCTGGCATTAAAGCTGCGACAACTGCCTGGGGTATCAGAGCAAACCCAAACTGTGCTCAGAGATTGTGACAGCATTATAATGGCATGGCTGTGTTCAAGATCAGGAGTGTTTCATGAGGATCAGCAGCTACTTTGGGAAGTTAAGGACTCGGAGACAGGCAGAGTTTAGATAACTCTGCCTGTTATCTAAAGATAAGTTGAGAAACCAAAATTCATGACCTCGATCATCTCATAATTTTTCATTGTGAAGAAAGTCATTTTACTGCAGAGAAATGGGAAAACATCAAAGCATATCTTTTGTTATCCTCAACAACAACTCTATGCCTTTCCTTTCCCCACTGGATTAGAACAAGCCATCCTCAGCAGGCATGAACACATCATCAAGCCTCTGCGTCAGGGATTATAAACAAAATGATGAAAACTGCTCGCAAATTTTATGACGTAGCAGGAGGATTAGGAAAAGGGATTGTGCTCCATTTTACTGTGATGATTCTGTCACAGGCCGATGGATACTAGGATGAAGGTCAAATTTGCTTTGTTTCTTCATTGCAGTCACTTCTGTTAGGATGCATAAACTTTGAGTTTATGTAATCTGTGTTCACTGATCAGTCTAGAGTGACGCAGAGCTGGAGTCATCCTGCTGATGACGTCTACACTCTGAAACATGTTGCTTGGTGTGCAGTAATCAGATGGAGTTTGGCAGTTTTAATCTCAAGTGTTCCCGGCCAACCTCTTCAGCTTGTGGTGGTATTAGGAAGCAGATTTTCTTTCATTAACTTGCTTTAAGGAGTATTAATATACAGTACTTCTTCCTAGCTTTGCCTGATTGCATGCTGTCACCCTGACAGTATGATTGAGATTTCACTAAGCTGAAGAGTAAAAAAGACTCCTAAGTGCTAACACATTCTGTCATCTCTGCATTTGTCATCTTTGAAATGCCTCCCTGTTCCTCATCACATCTCTAGTCTTCTCAACGACAGTCTTCAGTGGAAATTCCCCCTCAGACACCATTCGTTCATTCCATTCATTTTGGAGGACCAAAATTCCATAATGAAAAATAAATAGATTAATCAATACATATGGTAATAAAGAATGAAATGCGTTAAATAATAAAGAAATGGGTCAAAATAAAACATACATTTCAAAATAAATATACCAGTTATTTTAAAAATGTATAAATATGCCCAGAAAATTATACATAATTGAATACAATTAATTATTTGCACCATAGCTCATGTGTCATCATCATGATCAACTTCTGGCTGGTTCGTGTTCTTAACTATAAACCCAACTTTAACAAATTTCTATTACATTACTGAAGCTTTTCTTTTTAAACGCTAATTTTCCAGCTCTGAAACATTCCATTCCAAAAGATTAGTTTCAGAAAAAGTAATACACAAAGTAATTACATTAATTTCGTTCAAATATTCATCACTGTCTGAACATATTTATTTTGAATTAACTTGTTTTGAATGTTTTAGTTTCCAATTTTCTCTATTAATTATCACATTACGGCAGTTTTGGTTCACCATACCGTAACTTTCTGTCTCATCGATCATATACTGCCTTCATGTTGCCTTATGTGAAAACATATTTGTATTTCTAAATATTTTCTGTGTGTCTCTGTCAGAGTTGCTGTTGTCTCAATTCTTCTCACAACAGTGACCCACAGAGAAAAGTCCTTTTGCTCCTACAGTGATCATCATAGCTTAAACCATTTGGCTCTGGGAGTGTAGCAGACACTTAAAAACAGCACAGGTTGACCTCTGCAGTCTAGTGTCTCTCAAGCTCCTGCGCAGATGCACTTTCATCTTCACTATTTTCTTGGCAGGATGAGGTCTCAGGTTTTCTATGTGGGTGGTGGTAAAATGCATGAAATAAATAGTTTTTGTCCTGATATTCTGCTGTTTAAAAACTTGAGCATTCAGCCTGACGGTCAATGGGCCACACTTGGTGGTGTTGGGAGTGGTTCAGAATGGTGTCTACAGCCTTTGGCATCCTGGAAATGGAAGGCGGTGACACTGACATTCATAGAAGGAAGGACAAAGCTGTGAAATAGAAATTGATATTGAGAAAGTGTTGTTAATTTTCTTTGAAAGTTTGTATTTCCTCTGAAGTTAAGTGTGAAATTGTGGATGGGCTAGCAGCGGTACTGTTCAATTTGCAGTCACTTTTTAATTGCTCTCTAAATTTGCATCATACAGATTGATTTAAATAATGGCAAGTTCATGTCTTTTACTTGATTAAAAATCGTGTTTTTAATAATCTTACAGTTTCAATCAACCACATATGCCAGGGGGCTAAATTTTTTTTCTTTGCTGCCTTTTAGAAACCTGACAGTAAAGTACTTTCCTTTAGGTGCTAACTAGATGTACAGAAGAGCTCATGTGCACAGACAAAAAGTACTTGCACACACTCACACATACATCTCTAAGTCTAGGTTATACCCACAGGGCTGCACCAATGATGCAGAGCGGCTGCTCTTTTAAGATGGCTGGTTTAATTCCTCCAGCTGACGGGTGCTCTTTGTCAACAGGTTATTATAGCACTCCTAAATTGGCTGGGTTGCACATTTTTCAGTGCACAGCTAGTGAGCCATAAAGTTCCATTCAGATGAGATAAAGTCTGGTAGGTGGGTGGGAAGCACTGCCCCGTTTTTATCTCCATTGGATATCTGAGATTAAGCTTGCAAGGTTGATTTATCAAGGTGTCGCACAAAAGCCTGAGACTGAACATTTAATTAATTTTTCATCCCGCTGACCTCCTCCTGCGTAAGGTTTTATCAATAATGGGATATTCTGGACTTTTCTTTCACTTGTTTACTTTGTGGATTTGACTTAGATGAACTTGACTGAGTTGTTGCTGTGGTGCCGTAGTCTATTGCTTAATCAGGGCCTCTCGCTTTAGCTGTCATCCCCAATCAGGTGTTGTGGGTTGACATAGCATCAGATGTATGATCCCCTTCTCCTATTGTACTGGCAAGTCTGCTGATAAATACAAGAGACAGGATTTTGGGACGCAGAGGAGATGAGGGGTTCAGTAATACTGCGTGTGGTGTAATCTCATCTGAGAGGCTGTCATATCAGACAGGGCTGCCGCACTGACACACCCCGCACCCCCACTATGACAAATTAGATTGCTGCAATTAGATTGACGTGTATAGCTGAGGGTCTGGCGCCTCTTTAATCATTTCTGGGTAGTTTGCATTTTGTATCTGTTTGTGATTAGATTAATTTGTGTAAAGGTGTGTAAATTGGCTACATTTTGGTAGTTTATTTTTGTTAAAAGCCAGCTATCAACTATCAAACCCTCTTGCTCCACTGTAAAATTACCAGTCAACATGTATGTATGTGGACATGTATTCTTTAAAACTCTTTTAGACTAACAGGTGCAACAGTCTTAACACCTCAGTTACAGATACAGTGCTCTCAGCTGACATACACACTGGGCATTTCACCAGTCCATCACAGGGCCACACATAGAGACAACCAACCATTCACTCTCACATTCACACCTATGCAATGATTATCTTATTATCAATCATCCAGAAACATTTAGCTTTTTCAAATAGGCTTTAGCTATTGTTCATTTAAAGCAGAGGTTTAGAGCTGTTCCTCGGCTCTTTTATATATTCCAGCAGTATAATATATTGTTATAGACTTGACTTGCTCAAAAAAGTGGAAGAATGATACTCATGAAAGCCCACAGCAGCTCAGAAATCAATAGGAGACAATACCGTTTCTCTCTGATGTGCAACATGCAGAGAATCAACACTGATATGCTTTCAGATAAAGGTTTCCTGCTGTCTGTGATTTTAGCTGAAGCCTCTGGTTCAGTTTCCTTCTCCTCCTCCTTGATGGGCCTCATAATGGAAAACATTTAATCTGCTGTTCTCTGCCCTTCCTTTGTCTTGCCAACCTAGTGCTATGATGCTGGAAAGCACAAATCAACATTAGATGCAAGTAATTTTGCTGGGCAGTTCATCTGCGTGATTATAATAATGGGGAAAATGGAGCAACAGAGTGGGAGAGAGCTGAGGCTGTGCGTGGTGATATGTGATCTAATCAGAAATTGTTTCCTCAAATTTTGTCCATGTGGACAATTCTGGGAACTAACCAGTTGTTTGGGAAAGGTTAGAAAGACTTTTTTTTCCATCTTTATGCTAAGCAGGAGATATATAGCATAGCATAGCATTGCTGTGCCATAGCAGCACAGCAATCATATAGATGCATCCCACAGAAAGAAAGAGTTAACTCAGTTGTTCAGGCATGCCATTGCACAAAATGGTAATGGTCTGTATTTATAGTGCTTTTCTAGTCTTGATGACCACTCAATCAGCTGCTTTACAGCACAGTTTTTTGCCATTCACCCGTTCACACCCATTCACTTACACATTCATACAGTACATTTTCATTCCCACGCTGCTGGCACAGCTGTCAGGGGGAATGTTATGTGTCTTGCCAAGGACACATTGGCATTTAGAACCCACAATCTTCCAGCTGAAAGACAACTCACTCTACCACTAAACCTTATTCTATTTCAAATGACTGTCAATTATCACACAACTATCAATCAATGCATTTTGTAAAGGCCGACTCACACACATGTTGGAGGCTTTCGAGGGCTGCTGAACTGCACTGTGGGTTGGTTGCCTCGCTCTGCTTGCATTGCACATGGCAGAAGTTCAGAAGCAGCAGCGCAAGCATAAGCCAATGAAATCATCTGGTGCAAATATTCCAACAAAGAAATAGCCAATCATGTCATTTGTGCTTACGCTCAAACAGCACACCATCCAAATCTTGTCCTCCATCCTGTCTGCAGGACTACTTGAGACTCCATCTTCTCAAAGGATGATTGGAGGATGCGAAATAAATTGCAAACACAAATTGTCCAGTGTGAAGATTACAAATTTTGTAAAAGTAAAAAAAAAAAAAAAAAATCGATTATACCCTTGTACCCAATGATAATCAGTGGGACTAGTTTCTCCCACTGAATATTCCTCCCCTTGCCATGTTCAGCTCAATAACACTACTTAATCTGGCATTTTCTCAACTTACTTTCTTTTTTCAATAACCAATCTGTCTGTGAGCGCCATCGTCTTACCTGCAGTCCACTCACCTACAGAGTCATCTCCCCCATGTACTTTCACTGCAGCACTAACCATGTGACCTGAATAGCAAGCAGCTACATATCATTAACATCACAGTGGCTTGCCCTGTCTCTCTGGTGCCAGGTAGCATTAGCACTAACAAGATGCTCATTGCCCTTGCGATTGATAATTGGTCACTAGCAACCGTTGGATACAGAGTGGTGTAATTAGTGTGACGCCCTGTGTCTGGATCAGTTATCTTCACTTTGACGTGGTGAATAGGGTAAACAGGGTGGGTTATTGACCACATATTTTTATTTTATTCTTTTAGTTGCTTGTGTCATGAATCTCAAGCTGAAATGAAAGATTTATAACAAACTTGTTGTTCTTGATTTCCCATGCACCTCATTTAAAAAAAAAAAAAATCTGATCTTTGTTGTTTGGTTAAGCCTCTAATGTTTAGTCAGTCAGTGGAATTTACAATGAACATTGAAATGGTATTTCAGTCATGTCTGCATACATTGTGCATGCACATCATACACTGCACATGTTGGTTAAACTAAATTAGAGAATACATGTTTTCACTGAATCATATCCTCAGGGATAATAAGTAATTGTCCTGATGAATGTATACTGTATATATGTTGTGTATACATGTATGCTACAGTATTATGCAATGTGTGTCCCCTGGACTCAGAACTCCTGAGGAGTGTATAGCATGTACTGTAAATGGTGCAGCGTCTAGTTTATATATGAGGTCTGTAAAAATTTGGGCAGATACTCTTTAATTAAATATAATAAATGTTTAATCTTTTCAATAACTATTTACTTATGTTAAAAATACTAGAAGGAAGTTCAGTGTTTCTTTATACTTATACTATATATTTAAGTATGGTGTATAATGGCTTTAAAATAAACAGTGTTTGGTTTTCATACCCTTAGATTAAGCTTTTCATGAAATTTTGGCAAATACTTGCTTACTGGAGGCTACCAGCATGCAACAACATGTTTCTTCAGTAGCCTGATCGGACATGCATTTTGAATTTAAAGGCAGAAGATTACAATACAAATATGAAAGAACAGACCTGCCTACAGAAGTCTGATACAATGAAGGCGGAAACAGCAGAGTGGGAAACTGGAAGGAGTTATGAAAGAGTGTTTACGTATCGTTCTGGTATTCAAAGTCCATCGTAATTGCCTGATGCTTGGGAGATGGAGGGGTGATTGTGGTAGTCCTCAGTTTTTCCACATTCTACATTCTCACCAGTAGGCGTCACTAATTATTACACACTGGACCTTTAAGAGTTTGCACAGCTCATGCTTAGTAAGGCCCAAATCCAGAAAAAAAACAAGAACTTTACGAGTTTTTTTTTTGGTTTTTTTTGCTGTGCTGTGGGCAGTAGGCCTTCTTCCAAAGAAAACAAATACAAAGAAAACAAAGTATTGATTTGAGAGTTATTTTATTGATTAGGAAAATGTTGTTTGCTTCCTCATAGTAAAATAATAGTCTGTTAGCTTACGTGGGATTTGAACTGCTAACGTTGTTAGCAACATGCCCCTAAAGTAAATTATTTTTAATTTCTTTACACTGTGGGCTTGTTCGGGTTATGTGGAAGTAATATGCAGGAGTAGAATTAAAAAGTTACAAATAAACAATGAGAATGACGGTGCTCTGAGTAATGCTAACACAAAAAGTAAGTGGCACTAACACTTGTAAGCACCGGCACGTCAACCTTCTCAGTGTATAGACTTACAGTGGTAGCAGAGCAGCGTATGCTCAGTGTAAAGCTGTTGAAGCTGTTTAGTCGGCAAGTAAATGCCAAAATCCTTCGAGCCAGAACCTGGATTCATGTGTGTTGGGGTAACCCCAAATATTTCCACCTCTTTGGCCCTGGAACAGTATTAGTCTCCTCTGTGCTCCTTGACTATGGAGCATGAACACAGTCTCCTTCTTCTTACATAAGTTTATGTTAATATTAGGAAAATATTCCACTGTGGCAGAGATGTATCTGATGAGTTACACTTTGATAAAATGACTGGACTTCTGTACAATGATACATACAATGCTCTTCATGCTATTAGTCCATTACACATAAAAAATGGTCTATTATACAGAAATAGATGATGAAGGAAGCTACTGAACAATTAGAATCGAGTATTAAAAACAAGCTGTGAAATGAGTCATGTAGCGGTCTTCCCACAAGCACTGGTCAATACTGATTTTACTTTTTTCAAAGTCTTTCTCACCAACAAAACACATCATACAAGTCTCAGAATAAGCTGTCTCTGCTCCTCCCTCTTTTCCTCTTATTTAAAAAAAAAATCAGAGGATGCGGTCATATTTCAACAGTGCTATAAAGCCACTGCTGGGTGCATATTAGAGAAGTGCTGTCATGACATACAACCGTCCTGCAGTGAGTGATTGATAATGTGGACTCTGGCTGTCTAATGTAACCCTTCCTTGACCAACAATTACTGGCCTGTGACAGCCATGATGAATGGACATCCACCAGCCAATGTCACACTGAAGGCTTTCTGTGTACTTAACTTGCCTAAACACACATAACACTGCAGCCGCAACAGTTGTCTAATATTGTTGGTCCACTAAATCAGCTCTTGCTTGGCCAGCCATAGACCTGAGAAGACCTCTGAAGTGTCCTGTGCAGTGGTGGATGCTGGTCTTTGAAACAGAGAAATTAATTTCAGGCCCAGTTACTTTTACATAAATTCTAACATAAATTTTCCAAACGAACAACTTGAAGAAGCTGAGCTTCCCTGGAAGTGATGTTTTACCGCATTTGTCCAATCAGCGTCAAGCTCACCACAATGAAAAAAAAACATTTCTGTGTCGTTCCATAGAGAACAGTTGAAACTGAGTTTCAAATGGTTTTATTGCTGAGGCTGCTACGGGAATACGAAAATCACGTAAGTCGATTCGTCTTCCATGATAAACAGGAAGAACTGAAAGAACAAATTACACATTCTCATCGCGCTCTTGCACCCCTTTAGTTTTGAAATGTAAATACAACACAGTACATATTTGACGGCATTTTAGCGGAAGCTCATAGCAATTAGACATCCAATTGTGAGAATAGACTGCGGGTGTTGAAGAAACACTGGCTGCAAGGGAGTGACATTGTCACCCAATCAGCTGACTGTCATGGGTGTAGCTCCACCTGAACCATGCTATTACTCTGGTACACCAAGGGAAGGGTACTGAAAAAAGGAATGGTTGGGGCAGGTTATTTTGGTACTGTTACCAATGTAAACGCCCAAAAGTACATACCGTTGCTTGGGTTGGGTATTGGGTATACAACAAATTCAAAGAATAAATAAAAACAAACTGCATTACAATAGTGCTTCAGGAAATTACAGTCTTGTAATATATTTGTGTTAACCCATTGGTTCCACACTGGTGTGTGTGTGTGTGTGTGCGCGCGCGGGCGTACTTTGGTTAGGCATAAACTAGTTATGGTTAAGGATAATGTTTTGTTTAGTCTAAATAAATTGAAGTCAGTGTAGTGACCTAAGAAGAACAACTGCACAAACCTGTGTGTGTGGTGAGGGGTAGCAGAGCAGTGCAGAGTTCGAAAGAAAAGCAGTGATGCCACTTAAACAATGGTTCATGGAAACAGCTCTGGCACAAAAATTAAGTACCTAAGTTTGTGTTGTGATCTGGTACTGTTGACATTGATGGTAATAGTAACCAATGCCATATTAGCACATAGTATTGTGATACAACCCATTGTAGTGAATCTGAAGCTCTTTCATTGACTGATAGTAACAGTTTATCACTAGACTATGCTCCAATAAAATGTGGACAGTTCCTTTCATTCATATTTGTTCAGTCATTATCTAAAGCATTCATAGTAAGTAAATGTGAATATTGCTTATGAGTCTAATGAGCCATCAAATTTGATGTGAAATGTATTGAGGACTTTATAATGCATACAAATGCAAATGAAGAAAAACACTACAGGATTTTGTGTTATCAGAATGTCGAGTGTCATCATGAGCATGATTATCAGTTTTCATACACACTAGCAAATACCCATTCTTTAAACAATCCCTTGGGCATCTTCCATTTGAAGTAAAGGGCTACTGAAATAAAGATGGCCTTAGACCATGGAATCCAAAGGAGTTCACTGTGAGTGATTGGTCTGCTGCATCTATCCTCAGAGTCAATCAATCATCTTAGGTTTGGTGCTGTTTTCAGAAAGAAATTTCCGTCACTCTGCAGTTTGCATGCAGCCACAGAGAGTTGCCTCTTGGGTTGGGTAACCAGACGGCATTATAGCTATTTGATTACACCCCTCCTCTCGGCTGTCACGTCACCATTTGTGATGGAATAGAGATAGGGCTGCTCAGTAAGCAAACTGAAAAAAGTCCCATCCTATATCAAAGAGTGACAGTTTGAATTACTCCTGTAAATACCATAAATCTGCTTCACACTACATATGTAGTAGAACATGGCTAACAACCTTGGCAGATGGTGCTGCAGAGTTATGTAGTACTACATGTGTCTTGCTTTAGGCTGGCACTACCCTGACGGGATGGTGTGACTTGCCAGCAGACAACCAAAGACAATGGGTATTCAGAAGTGGGTGGTTTATCTGAACTGTATAGAAATACTGTATAAAAGCCATGGCATAGTACTATTCAACAAGATGAGTACTGGTATGTTTTGTTGCTTTGTGAGAAACCTCCAGGACAAAGACAAAAAAATCTATCTTTAAAACTGCATTTCTCTTCCTTGGACACCTGTAGTTCTGTATTTACAAATATTATTATCTAGCTTGGGTGAACTCATGTGAGAGTCAGTGATTTGGTTTTGTCCCTGCAGACAAATCTAGCAAGGATGGGGTTTTGTCCAACTTCACAATCTCTGAAAAAAAGGCAACCAAGAGGTGGGCTTACCGCGATGATGGCTGAGAAGCAACGTCTTGCAGCTTTTGTACACATCCAGCGTGGCGCCCACCGAAGAGCAGCTGTCTTCTGATTGGGCGGTCTCTTCCATTTTAAGCAACTTGATCCACGGACCTCGTCCTGGCAAAAGTCATAAGACGCCATTACTCAATAGCTCCTAGAAAAGAACAACAAACACATTTGTTGACATGTTTTTCGTTGCACTGCATTCATCATCCAGATCATTGGTTTGACTGGTTGTAGGTCTATCCAATTGCCTACAGAGGGACTTTCATCTATGTCTGTTGGTCAAACTTCTTGAGAGGTGACTACAACCGATCCAAACTCAAACAATGGAGCTATATGGAGAGCAGAATCCTTAAAGAGACTTTCTTCTTTTCATCATTTTGTGTTGCCCAAAGGTCATTAGCATATTTAATGTTATCTGGAATCACTATTAAATCTCACCGGTGCAATTATTTTATAAGATTTTGTGTTTCCAGGTTGCTGTATGGTTGCATCAGATCAGTTCTACTCCAGGCTACATTGTTCTCAGTGATGAACACTTGGGAATTTTCATCACTTTTCCATGTCAGTTTTCACACTATTGCATTTTTTTCAAGTCAGCCACAATGTGAGCCTGCAAGCAGTTTGATTCACAGCCTATTTAGTTACATATTCAATTATTATTCTCATTTTAATATTATCTATCTAATATTCTAATATTGTTTATAAACTTCCAACTGCCCTTGAACTCTTTATAGTAATTCATTAAGGTTATTGTTATGTTATAGCTTTGTCATTGAAACTCTGCTACATTTGCATAATATTTGTTCAGAATAGGCTGCACAATCTCTCATAGGACAGCCAGGGTGGAATAAGCACCCTTTAGCATTTTACATTTAGATGTAGTATAGTTCTTATAGTATAGTTGGCGTACGATGATGTCTAAAGTGTGGGGTGGAGGCATTCTAATCAAAATGGTGTGTTGATAGCAGACTGAATGCCTGAATAAATGAGAATTAACAGCGAGAGCAAGGGGCTAACTTGAAATGAAACTATCCACAATATAATGGTTACAAATATGCTTTACAAATGACACCTTGTAGAAAGTACTTGTGTTGTGTTTTTCTGGTTTATCCACTGCACAAATTCAAGACTCAACAATGACTGTCTTTACATGGACACTGATAATAACCAGGTTAAGTCTCAGAAATACACAGCCATACAACAGCATTTCCCGACTACATTTACAAGAATAAGTGCACACTCAGGAAGAATAACGACAAGATTATGACATGCAGCATTCCATTTTGCGAAGCCCTGTACATGTTTTGGGGGGTTGTGCCGATGTAGCATCAAAAAAACCTGTGAAATGCTTTTTGATGTCTTTTTGTATTCAAGCCAGTTGTGCTCCTATCATCCCTGTCGTTACTAAGCAACCAAAACCTGTGCAATTAGATGACAATGAAGTTACAGCAGTTTACTCAACCTCCCTGACTCAACCCACTCAACTGAAGTAAAAAGTCAGGTTAAAGACAACTCACTTCAAATCTCTTTCAGAAGTCTCTGAAAGAAAATAGTTGGAATTGTTTTTTTTCTCGGTGCATCTGGGAAAAACAGGCATGTTTCAATCTTGATCATATTGATCTATTGGAGATTTCACAGCAGTAGAAGCAAGGAGATCAGATTATACTTTGTAACATGTAAACTGGCATGAATGGAATATTCTTTTAGCCAGCCGTGCAAACATCGTAATCAGAATAATGTCTTAATCAGAATGAAGCCAATAGTAAGATTATTGGTGTGCACTGAAACCATGCCTGAAATGAGATTTCCCACATAATGTACAACATGTAAGGTAATAAAGGGAAGCTTTCTCAGTGTAATCCTGTCACAGCTGATAAATGTTTGCTGTAATCAATGCATCAGCTCTCGTTGTTTCCCCTGTGGTGGTTCGATTCCTCAATGACTTGACTTCCATGATACAGTGGCTCATGCTTTATCGCTGATGCTTTGAATCTAAGAGAAAAGATGCTTCTGGGTCACACAAAATTATTTTAGCATCTTCATTCAACATCAGTGCAGCAATTATAGAAGCTCCACATGTATGACTTTGATGTTTTACTTTTTATCACCCACACTGTCTAGTTACTGTTGCTTATCAGAACATTAAAGACTTTCTGTGAAGTCTGATCACTCACACTGCCGTACAAGAACTCCACTTACGTAGCAGCCCATTATTTGTTCTACTCACTCCGTTTTCTCTGTTGATTCAATCTTTTTCAAATATCTCAAATAAATTCAGGGATGAAGTGTCAAACATATTTATAATAAACTGTTACAACAAATGCTACATAAACATGTTAACATTTGAACAGTTTGAAGCCTTCACAAAACCACTTGAAGGCATGGTGAGAACAAACAGAGGTACATATACAGATGTCCATCATTGTCAATCACATGCAACCAATTCATATGAAATTATTGTCCACATGAAAAATATGTCCCATGATTTACAGTTAATTAATACTTAAAATGTCCTTATTTGCTTATAACCATATTGCAGTTTATTCTTTATATTCGACTCACAATGGCTAAATATGTGTGTTTGTTCAGGTACTAATTGAATTCTCATGTATTTTACAGGTGGCTTGAGAGGAGCATCCGTCATTGATTCACTGGACACACTGTATATAATGGGACTGATGGAAGAATATAATGATGCCAAGGAGTGGGTGCAGAACAGCCTGGACCTAAACTCTGTAAGATGCTCCTTCTTGTTGTCTAATTGGACCCTTTATTTACATAATTTCCTGGTTATTCTGTGGCTTTCTTTAATATATCGGTTTTCCCCTTGCAAACCACTGACCCACCATAAGGTGTTAAGACGTTCTGATTATACAGTATTAACACGATAAAGTTGTCACCAGTCGCCTCACATGCTGGATTGATTTTAAGCCGTGCTTTTGTGCTTGAACACAAACATTGTGTCGCCCCGGGTTTGACAGGTTTCCAAAGGGAGACATTCGAGCAGGAATCAAAAGCTTCCTGTGTGGCCACCCTCCACACTGCATTACCAACTGATGGGATTCTCTGCCTCTCTGTAAGGTCTCTGCAAGGCAGAAAATGTGATCAAACAGTAAAAGGGAAAGAGGAGCATCAAATGGGGGTGTTTAAGGCAGAAAACGGAGGGAGAGCACTTGTCTTCAGCAAGCCTGGTGTGCTGCTCACAGATTTGAGATGGCGTGTTTGTTTGTGGTTTTGTAAATTAGAGAGGTCATTTCCTGGCTACCTCACTGTCACCATGTGGAAAAGTGGTGTTTTTTTTGCACTGGTGTGTAATTACATAAAGTTTACAAACTCTACTCTGTCATTATGGCTGTCAATGCTGGGCTTTAGAGGCTATAACCAATAATCATGTCAAGGCTAGAATGACAATGACATTTGAACTTTGGGATGTTTTGTTTGCTGACAATATTTATTTTAATTAGCTTTTGAAAACGACTTTTATTTGGGTTTTTTTTTTGTGCTAATTATTTGCACATTTGAAATATTTTTCAAACCTGTCGATGCAGCATTCACATTGGCCGAGTAATTTTGACGTGCAAAATTGCGACTTATTTTTTTCGGATCGTGATCGATTGTCCCAAGCGACAAATCTACAGCTAACCAATCAGTGTTGTTGATAACTTACAGTCCTCATTGTTTATTCTTTTATTCGCATCATGCTTGCTGTGTATGGGAGGGTGCATCGTAATTTGCATCCGAATTATCCGCACTTTGGAGGCGGAGTCACACCTACACGGCCAGCATCAACATAAACATACAAACTGTGCATCTAAAATTATTGACATATTATCGTCTTCCAACCAGAGGTTTGATTCCTGGCTAGTCTAGCACCTCTCTCTGTTGCATGTCTACCAATATCTCTGTGTCAGCACTGCTCACACTGGTCCTCTTAGTAATTCATCTGCCAAGTATGATGCCTGTCAAGTGACCTGTTGGACAGTTATGTAACAGACAGACTTGCATTTATAGATAGATGAGTCAGACAGGGCCATGGCTTTTTTTGAACCTGGTGCTCAATATGCTTTTATTTTGTAGAGCTCAGCACTGTCGTAATCACTCTTAGTTTCAAGGACAAACAAATGTGCAACGATTGTTAACTTCACCCACTCATGTTTCTCACTAAAGGCACAAACGGAGAGAGGCATGACAACTGACACGAGCGTGCACACACATGAAATCACCCCTAGTTTTTAGTGGCGAGTCTGTCCTGGTGAATGCAGATGACTATTGAAGCTGAGAGAGACTGTAGCTGTTGGCTGTGTCAGCTGTCACAGCCCGAGTGCACACAGCCAGCAATGGCAGCCACTGACAAGCCGCCACACAGTCACCAATCATGGAGACAACAGACGCTGATTTACACTTCGCACCACACTTTGTCATGGGTGTGATCTGCCACAATCTGTCAGCCTCACCTCCTCATGCCTTCATCAGTGGTTTCTGGGGTGGTCAATCGTACCAGGCAGCTTCACCATCTCCTATGAGACAATTAAACTTGACTTATTGTGGGCAATTTTCATTAACCATGCAAATAATTTAGGAGTGGATAATATAAAGTCCTTAGAAAATGGCTGCTTTTCTCTCTGATAGATGTGATGACATTCAGTTATTTCTCAGGAAAAAAAAACTCAGCTTCACAGTAGTTCATCAGAATTCATCTGTGCACTGGATTTGATGGGTCTGTCTTTCTCCCTGAATGGTGTATGGAGTCATGAATGAACAGTAAAATATGGGGAGAGAGAAAGCGTGAATGGCGTGAGGCTTTGTTAACCTAGAAAAACACCGATACCACACACACACACACACACAGAGAGACGCATGAAAGTGTGTTTTTAAATCCTAAATAAGGGTAAAGTCCCAGAGGATCTGCAGTATGCTTTACAAACATTGTGTTGCAGAATATGATCGAGTTGATAGTGTGCTGCCTTGTGTAGTTTGCACATCTACAACGCTCTTGTCGAGAAAATAACTCACTGATTCAAAATACAAATTGCCAGTCAGACTTGAACCAAGCTTCCCAAGAGCCTGAGGAAATGTTCTAATGTTCTAATTGTATTATGATACAACCTAAAGACGTATCTGTTGTATATAATAGTAAATCCAAAAATTACAATTTTGGATTTAATAATACATATTGTTACATTTACAGTATACAACAGATACGTTGAATAATATACATAATATGCATTTTCTTTTTGAATTTCATTACACACTCAGTTGCTACTTCATTATAGAGGGTTACCATGTAACACAACAGCTCTGCAAAATATTTGACCAGGATGTTTATTATGTCCATTTTTCAATGGAATGGTTTTAGATAAATACTAAATCACGGACATTTTCACATATTTTTGTTTTTGGTGTTGAAAGTAGTGAAAATATATTGTTGTATGGTAATCTGTCAGATACACTTCGGAATAATGCAGTGCAATCTAACTGCACCACATAACTACATCCCTCAGTATAGGCATAATGGTTGAATTAACAAATATATCCTTCAATGATTCACAATGAGAAAATGCCACCAAAGACCTCTCTGTGTGTTGTGTCTCAAAACATTGGCAGGGAACAGCATTTGTATTGCTAAAATAAAAAAAATGTTATTTGCACAGCAAATTATTAATATAAGTAAAGTATTCTTTGTTATACAAATGTATTTATTGTTTAAAAAAGGACACTATTATGATTATAAATGCACATTTCATATTTTAATTTGAAAATTGCTTTCTCACTAAGCAGTATTGAGGTTATTTGTATTGCTAAAGCAAAAATGTTATTTGCACAACAGATTATTGAAATATAAGTTAAACGTTTCTTCTAAATTGATTCTATAAATGTTATACTTGACACATTGTTACAATTTTGTGAGAGTTGTGGGGCCCCCGGGAAATTTCTTCCTCCAAAGGGGGGCCCAACAGAAAAAGTTTGAGAACCACTTCACTATATTATTGTCAATATAGCTTGGTCAGTTAAACAGATTAGAATATATTATTATTATTATAGAATGGTTAATGGGTTACATTTTGA
Source organism: Solea senegalensis (assembly GCF_019176455.1). NCBI lineage: Eukaryota > Metazoa > Chordata > Actinopteri > Pleuronectiformes > Soleidae > Solea > Solea senegalensis. The sequence goes on from NC_058029.1 coordinate 22,240,928, forward strand.
AGCCATTAATAACGTGTTATTAATTTCCACACTGGTTTTTATTTTATGCAGTGATTCTCACATTTGATCTCTGCCCCATAAGAGTATACTGAATAATAGTTAAGATGTCGAAAGAAACTTGTCTTATGGCCTTGGAGTATTTAGGTCTTAGCATCAATTTCTAATTATAACATATCCATTTTGCATTCAAAGGCATTTACAGTAAGGGAAAATAAAGGGATTTTCCTTGCACACATTATTCTTAATTACATTACACTGACACTGCAAAGCAGTTTGTCAGATTTATCTGTTCCAGCCTGTCCATAATCCATAGCTGGACACAGTGACAGCCGGTCTATAACTTGTTAGCAGTGAAACAAAGACAGACAGAGCAGGACACAAATGTGGTAGCATTTCTGTACGTTTCAGTCCAACCTATCGGCAAACACTGATATCAGCTGATGCTCTCCGCGAGTAGTCATCCATCCATTTCCATCGCAGGACCAAATATAGAGACAAACAACCATTCAACCATTCACTCTCACTCTCACACCTAAGGTCAATTTAGAGTGACCAATTTACCTAATCCCCATATTATTATAAAGTTTTGTTTTATTACAGGGATCTCTAATAACACAAAATGTAACCAGGAATAATTGTGGTTGTATAATTGTCTATGGGCATAGCATCACAGCTCCTCTCACTAATAATAGAAGAATAATGAAAAGTGATTAATGAAAACATTCAGACTGGATTGTATTCTCTCATATCACCTTTATTATTCATCTCCATCTCCTTCCTCCTGCTCTTTTGTTCAGTGTTATTTTTACTTCCTATCACAGCTGCTGCCTAGTTCAGAATTGTTCATCTTGCGTTGTCATGGAATCTCAGGTAAAATTAAACCACAGATCATTTAACTCAAAGATTCTGTCTTTGTCAGGGCTTTTGCCTGCTTTCTTTCATTCTCTTAGGTCAGATCCACTCGTATATTGACTTGATAAAACCCCAAAGAAGAGGAAAGAGTCGATAATTGATGAACAGGATGTTCCGTTCTAGAGTAGATAAACCACAAATAGAGTTATTTTACAGACTCAAGCCTCACCATTTCGATGTGCTCTCGGCTTTAAGGGTTATGAAGAGTTTATGTGCTCATTCACTCACCAAAGCTTGATGGTTACTGTTTGATATACAATTCAGAGATGAACTGATTTTTTTTTCTTTCATTCAAATCAACACAATGTAGGATCTTGACCTTCAAATAATGTTTCCAAGATCAACTTACAATAGGGTAAATGGTACCCCCATAAAAACCTAGGGCAGTAATAAGCATTAATTGTTACCCAGTGTGTATGTTTTGCACCGAGCTGTGTTATTGAAGTCATCTTGTCTTCGTATCTATCTCATCTTCATAAGTGATTCAAACAATGAGAATGAGAAATAGGTTATATAGGCCTGTTGAAAATGCAACCTCCGCAAATACAAGCACAATCATTCTTTTGTCGTTTATTTTGAGGGTTAGTTTTCATTTTGAACAAATTAACAATGTAAGAAGTCTGTTTAGTTCAATATACAAAAAGTAAAAATAATACTTTCTCTATTTTTTGTGCTGAAACATTTATAAAATAATTGAATAATTTCAATTTCAATTCAAGTCCCTCTTTATAGCTGTATTATTTAATTTTTACCATGTACTCCATGGTGAAAGCCTATTATTTTTTATTTTTACTACCTTTTAACTGACCTTAATTCAGCATTACCCTTGAAGTTGTTGAGCTTGATTCTGGCAGTTACACACTTCTACTCGCTCACCAAACTCACACAGTGCAAGGACAGAGGTGTACATGCAGAGTGGAAATGAAAGAGGCAGCATTCTCCCCCGATAAGTCAGTGACCTATCAAAATGATTTTCAAGCTCTTATTTTTGGGTAATAAAAAGTTACATAGTGCAAAAATGAACGTGTCTATTCTGGTTTACGCTGAATCATCTAGCTCAGAAGCTAAAGAGAGCACATTTTCCTCAGAAGACCACATCTACTCTGCCTTCACAATCATTGCGGTGCTGATATGATGACTTTCATGTAGCCGCTTCAGCAACATGCACTGACAGCAACTCTGGATAAACCACAGTGGAAGTCTCCTGAGCCAAAGCAGGACAACACAGTGACTCGATAATTAGCACATTCTGACCTACAATTCCACATTTCACATGAGACCTAAGTGAGTGTGAAGTCTCATGGGTAACTGGAGAAAGAAGCTGTGGTTTTCTGTCATGCTGCCTGCTGCATTTTCTGCTTTTAAACAAAAGTGAGAAGTGCACATGTTGGCACGTGTAAGCAAAGAATCACTAAACAGGACAAAAATCATGAAAGAACCACAACAGAGTGGGCTTGGATGGACTTCACCAATATTAAAAACATACAGGTCAAAATGTTGACAGTGATATGAAGTGTATTAAAAAGATGTATTTATTTTGTCCACTGTACACAGTTTGAAATTACACCATCATGACAGTCTACTCAGCACTTTGATCAAACACTATTAGCAAGTTAAACCATTTAATTATCTAGTAACATTTCACAACAACATCTAATAAATGGATTTGGAAAATATTTGATAAAGACATTCATTGTCCGCACGCGAACACAAGTCACATTCCATGATCCCCTGACTTTTCCTTTAGCACAAAGTAACCGGATACACACGTGTTCTCTTTATGGTGAATTGAGCATGATCTCTCAATGCTTAAACCAGGAATTATTTTGGTTTATGATAACGCAGGAGTATTGACAACCCTCCTCACCTCCAATCATTCTCAGTTACACCTTGTATTTAGTGCTCATTAGCTTAAAGCACTACTGTGCCTAAGTGCAGTCTTGTACAGCTGTCAGCAGACTCTAAGCCCTCTTTGTGTTGTTTGTTTGCCTCTGTTTAGTGTTGTGCTCTGGCATATGTAAAGAAGCACAGCTGGCATTGTGTCGGTAGCAATGAAGCAGGATGTGGGAATTTGAGATTGTTGTGGAAGACCATACATCCTGCTAAAAGAAATAAAATTAAATCTCCCTGAAGTCTCATGTGCCAGCTTACAGTATGTATGACACAATATGTCTGCTTTAGTTTAATGTCTCAGATCAAAATGTCATAGAAAATAGCTCTCGTGTATTCATACTAGTGCTGAAATAATCCAGATACAATGGCTTTTTTTTGCTTGAATAATCTCAGGTATGTTATTGCTGTAAAATGTGTTCAACCTTAAAAAGTGGATACAGGGCCCAGAGGCCAGAAAGATTTGTGCTGTACACAATTTACTTGCAGACTCTCAGAGGACAAACCTTTTTCCACACACAAGAGGAAGTTTGGTTGAGGGGCTGACTGGGGAGAGCAACCTTATGAAATCTACATCTAGACAATACAGTGTGTGCACTCAACTATATTAAATATTAGAACGGTTGTTCCATTAAAAAATGAATATCTGCAGTAGGCTACACCTCTGGTGGCCACAGTTGCCCTAAATTAACAGTATTGGGGATTTAGATACACCAGTATGTAGAAGCTCGAAATTATATTTTTAATGCTAAAATATAGTGTAAATTTCGGACTATTGAGCGCACCTGACTACAAGCCGCACCAGCAAAATTTGAAAAGATATATGTACTATATTTTGGACATATATAGGCCGCACTTGAATATATATCTATATCTCTAATATATATATATATATCATGTTGTAACCAGTAGTGGCACCAGGATTCAATCTCTTATCAAAGGAGTTTGTTAATGAATGCATCAACTTTATGAATGGCGAGTGAGTGCGTGTGACTAGCACTGAATGATGCGTGGCCCACTTGCGCATCATTCACTGAATGATGCGTCCGTGATCGCGAGTGGGCCACGGACAAAAGTGGGCCCACCTGTAACGCCGCATATGGTTGTAACATGAGATATTTACAAAGAAAGACGCTACACGGAGGTTTTTCGTTGTTGTTTTTATTAAAACAACGTAATTTAAACACGGGGTGAACATGTCTGCATGTTTAGAAAACAAAACAGCACCGACAGGGCATCAACATGCCTGGTTAGAAAATAAACACTGCACCAACATGACAGTAACACGCCTGGTTAGAAAAGAAAACAACATCTTCAGTGCATAATCTTTCCCCGCGTCTCACTTTTGCGTTTACTGCTAGAGAGTGCCCCCCGGTGGCCGTTAGCCAGTAAAAATCTATAAATTAGCTGCACCATTGTATAGGCCGCAGGGTTTAAAGCGTGGGAAAAAAGTAGCGGCTTATAGGCCGAAATTTGGGGTAATTATTATTTCTTAATGTAACATGTTTCCATGTTCTTGAGGCAGATTTTTCAGTCTTTGGCCATTTCTATCGTGTTTTTGAAGCATTTGTTAGTGAGTTGTTTTCACACGCTTGTTTGAGTTTGAAAGTGACAGCAGCAAGGTTGTTGTTTACCTCTGATGAACTGTTTTTGACCCCTATCAACCTCCTGTCCGCACTAAACGAAACCCAGCTCACTCCCAGTCTGAGTGAAAGCAGTGTCATTTACTGTGCCAGTGAGATGCTTCAGTGAGTACACTGTGCCCTGAAGCTGAGGTCAAGCTGAGCTGACATTCTCTCTCAGGATATCGAGGGCAAAGGACATTTTGTGTGGATGGTCCATCATTACAGATATTTAGCAGCATGTTTTGTACCATCCATGATCTTTGTCCTCTTGGGCTCATTTGATAAATGCAAACATAGGCTACTGGTCAGATTTGGATCAGATTCAGAGGCCTTATGGCCCTCTTCAGACCTGCTATTAACATCCGTCCAGAGTAATGTTTTCACAAGTGGATTGCATTGCTTTAAAGGCAACTGCACCCTGTCAGCTCTGTAGGTGGACAGATTGTGCTCATGCATCTGGAATGTGGCTACATGTGTCCCCAACCCACCTCCAAATGTATGGGATTGAATCTGAGGTCACATTCATTACATTACATTACATTACACATTCACATTCAGAACGCAATGGGGGTGTTCAGACCAGCACTTGAAGCTGACTGCAAGTGATTAGATGAGTCAGGATGGATTATTTATCCCAGTTATACCAGATCTGAAAAGGCTTTAATATACACCAGGTGATGTTCACAGTGTTGTTTCCCATTTAATATGCTGACTCCAACTTAACAGACAAAATCTGTTAAAGTGGCTTTACGATTACAGCACATGACACATTGCATCCATCATACACACAGTGTTGGCCATAGCCCCCTGGTGGGATTTAAAGGTACTGCAGATTGGGGAGGTCATTCAAGTTTTTAATTTTCAGTTTTGCAACTAAGTTTCAAATAATTGTAAATATTCATGATCAGTAAAATACATAATAAAAAGAGCCATGGAATTTGTGGGGAGCTAGTATCAGGTGCCACCCAATGTGTTCACCCCTCACATTCACACTGTAATATATCTCTTATTGTAAGTGCATGGGTGGAAGCTGCCAGTTTTGTTGGGTCAGACATAGAGCGGTTGCTTTCATGCGGAAAAAGGAAAGTGTGTGTTTGTTGATAAGAGTTATAATTAAATGTTGTGGTGGGCCACAGGGTGTTTTCAGAATCCAAACTCTGCCTCAGCATTCTCAAGTTTGAAAGATATGAATATCTTTACTGTCACTGAGGGACGATTTGTTTTGCAGTCAGCAGTATTCATGCAGTACATACTTGCCTATGACCTGATATATAGGTATTGCTGTTATTTGGTCATGTTGATGTGTGTGTTTGACACTTATAGCTGTAAGAAGAACATTTGATTGTTGTAAAAGATTGAGTTTTTCCACTATTAAATAAACAAAAAGGATCAAATTGAATATATTTTTATTGAACGGACTGGTACAGTAAGTTGTGTCGACAATTGTATTGAAACTTAAATGATGCATTAATTAGCTCAGTGAATGACCTCTCACACATTTAATATATCATGTGAATCATGTGAATATATACAGTAGCAGAGGCAGCTCAGGTGGCTCTTTTTTTCGAGTAGGCACGCTGGGAGTGAGTGACGCTCCAGTGAGGGACATAGCTCAGTCAGCATGGATAAATACAGTGGGAGGCATATGATGGAACACACAGGCAGACAGTAACACACACAGAGAGGGAGAGTGAAGATGGACTGAAGCAGGGTGAATAACAACAGTGAGTCCAAGTATATCAAATGATCCAATGTGACGGGATTATTGTGATAAAGGACTGGGTGGGGAGCCACTGATCCCCCTTGAAGAAACCAGAGAGCTGGACACACTGTACTGCGCTCCTGATGCGGCCTGCACATGTGTGTGTATTTGAGTTCACCAAACGTAAAGAGAACACCAAGACCTCTGAAAACAAGCTCTGAGCTGTGGAAATAAACAGATGCAGATCACTTGGCTTACTGTATTGATATTCAGGATCCAAGTGAATAAGATGGCGACATGATGGGTGTTGGGTTGTAATTCAGCTCTAATTTACCTCTCTGCCAGCATTCGATCAATAATTTACTAGGCAGTTAATTTATGTTTTAATGGATTTAGTGAAGATGGTTATGATACACACTCTCTCTTTTGTGTTATGATAATGTATAAGGAGACGTTTACTGCTGATTAATTACCATACTGTACAATATAAGCCTATTTAAAGAAATAACATAAATCAAACCTGATTGGATATGAACCATGAGCCAGTAGTTTATCTTAATGTCCCTCTACTTGGACATATCTATTACACTTATGGGAATATGACCACTCTAACAGTCATGTTCACAAAAAATATTTACATTTGACTGATAACCATGACATATTCTTTTGGCTTCTCCCTTTAGGGATCGCCACATCAGATCATGTGCCTCCACCTTGCCCTCTCCCTTGTGTCCTCTTCTGTTACACCATCTGTCCTCATGTTCTCCCTCACAATAATTACATATGCTGTGAAAAAATTAAATTTGAGAGCTTCAGAGACATGACATCTTTGATGTTTCGATTGTTGCTGGGAAATTAAAATACACATCCCACTGTAGCCAACAAAATCTATTTTTGAATTCTCTTTAATTAGTTGTATAATTTATTTTGTCTGACATCAGTTAGCATGTCAATATACTGTAATAATACATTATTTCGTCTGAAAAAAAACCCTCATCAAATATAATATATATGTATACCTTTTAACAAAATTATCCAGTGTCACCACAGTCTTTAAACTGATATAAAATAAATTTGTAAAAAGTAAAATGTCCTATCACACTCTTTTTACAAAATGTAAATACATATTAAACTGTGTGGATTTTTTTTTTTATTGACATGAAGTTAAGAGCTTCTTTTTCATTAACATGCTGCTCAGCATGCGTCTGAGGTTTAGTGGTCATTAATCATAGCTTAGGCGTAGTTCAAGCATACTATAGAATAATAAAAGAAAAGCAGCCTCAGCTTTCTGTCGTGAAGGTGCTGGGTGGAGAGCAGCCTGAACCAGACTCGGCAAACTACAGACAGATTAGAATATTGTTCCCTTTCACAATTTCTCCATGTTAATCAACATTCATTTTACAAAAATGTTACCGCATTTTAATTGATTCATTGTCGCTTTCTACATGAGGTACACTTTGGACAGGTCGCCAGTTCACTGCAGGGCCAACATACAGAGACAAACAACTATTCACTCCAATCAACCTCTGCATGTTTTTGGATTGTGGTAGGAAACTGGAGAACACGGAGAACCCACCCCCCCACATACACACACACCTAAACATGTAAACTCCATGCAGAAAGCCCCGGGTCTTTTTCCCGCAAGGCAACAGTGCTACCCACTACTCCGCCGAATGGCCCTGTTAATTAACAATGCTAAGTTAAATCACGGCCAGTTTAGTGTGATTCAGTAGCTCTGGTTAGAGAAGCAAGCTGCTTAATTTTTTTTATCCGTGGCTCATTTGGTCATTTTCTTCCGTCACATCAGTCAATTTGGCTTTGAAATGTTGGAGCTAATAAAAGCCGCGATGGCAGTGATGCTCAGAGTCATGTGCCCGGTGACAATGATGCCTTTTTATTCACAGTAAATCATTATATTAGCATCAGAGCAGGACATCCCACTGGGCATCAGTCTTGTCAGCTTCTTGGCATAGAGCTGCACAGCAGCCATTGCCAGTCAGGCTGGTGTCCCAGGCAATTCTGAGTCCGATGGCAGTCTTTGCCGTGACTGTTGAATCTTCATCAACAGAGACACTACCACCCAACAATCAGCAGCAATGCATGGTGCTGGTGAAGCAGAACACATACATGTTAAATTAGCATTGTATGCGGTGCGTCACTACACTCATTAATCAGTTTTCTGTTCTGCTGTAGCTTCTTCTGCAAAACAATTATGTACAGTACAATTAGACGTTATGTAGAGCAATTAAAATGCTAATTTTTCCTCTTGTATTCTTGGTGTTACTATGGTTGACAAATGACTTGTATAAATATATACATTACTTGTTGATGGATTATCACTCTGAAACAGACCATAAACAACACATGGATGTATTAGTAGTTTAGCTTTGAATTTATGCTAAAATTACATTAAAAATGTTACTGTTGTTGGACTTACTTCCCACAACAGCTTAAGTGTATCAAGCCTTGTTTACACACACAAGGCACTGGCACAGACTTCCAAAGAAGTGCATTCCCTACGAGCAGCCACAGAGGCATTTATGTACAGCATGTTATTGTGTGTCAGGCTATGCAGCCTACAAATAAACTTTGTAGATAGGCAGCAACAAAACAAATATATAATATAATAATAATAACATATTACTAGAATAACATCTGTAAAGGAGTAAAAGAGATAGATTTGGGAAATCTTGGTGTCTCAAACAGTATTTGATTCAGCGTACATTTGACTTTTCTCTGTGGGACTTTGTTAATTGCGCCATCAAAGCTCCTCAACAAAAATATAGCACCATATAAATGTGTCTGTGGTCTTGCAGAGGTGCAAAAGCTAAATCTTCCAGGCCAGTCTTCTGTTAGATGTGTTTATTGTTTATGGTGGTTAAAACTATTGGAGCTCTCATGTCCAACATGCTGGCTGCAATGACATCATTTCTATTGCATGCACTGTTGCCTCAAACATTGTTATGGTTTTTCACCCAAAGCCGATACTTGAGTATTTAAAGTGGATCTTAACTTGTTTTGCTTGTGCTTCATGTCCAACTTTTTTTTTACTTTTTCTTTTAGTTTTAAGGCCTGAACTCTGCATTTCAAATGTGTTACTGTTCAGTGACCAGACAGCAGGCTGAGTAATGAAAGGGAATGTAGAAATTGGAGGCAGAGTTTTATCTTAGTGGCAGTGGTGGTGACAGCCTCATGTTGTCTACTTATTAGGTTCACTGCTTGATCACTTTGCAGATAAAAACAAAAAAAGGAGGGATGTTGTTAAATAAACTGATTCATTTGTCTTGCATGCAGGATAACAGTTATTTTTGATGCATACATGTTTGTTTTTTGAATGGAGACGCAGCACAGAAAATTAAATTGGTGGATTACATTGACAATTACTTTTGGGGGGATGAAAGTGGTTTGAGAGATCCCTCGTTTCCTTTAATTTATCTGCAAGTACATTGTTGACAGAACCAAATGTATGAAAACTGCATAAAATAGAATTTAGGTGAGTTATACTCATCTTCATACTCAAGGTAAGGATTAATGTTCAAACAATTAAACCATGGGACTGCACTGCATGATATGATGGCAGTTTTCATAATTATTTCTGATTTACTTCACATTGATTTTTTTAAATAGGTGTTACATGATATTACGTGCAGCCACATCAGTCAGATAAATAATCTTTATAATAGAGCTCAGATAACTTATGCAATGTTGTTATTTTTGGCTTAATTACCTCCACTCACTCGCCCACTCTCTTATCTCGCAAGGCTGACAATTGTTAAAAAAAAAAAGCATAATATTTCTTTTATTTCTTGGGCTCCAGCAAAGTAAAATTCCATCCACATCCATCCATGACTGTTTGAATTGTGTGGCTCACGGACAGACAAAGTGAGAGGCCTTGATGGAGGTTTCTCATGTTACAAAATAAACTTGGATTATGACTGTACATGCAGCAACATACTGCTGATTTGATCCAATTATGGTCCAAGTGTTTTTTTTACCAGTTTTACAATGAAGATGTCTCAAATCTGCTGTGCTGTTATTCATCTTCACCTTCTGTAACTAAAGCCAATGCAGTGATTGTGAGACATCAATGTTGACACAATTCTTTGTAATAGTAATTAAACAGATTTAAACAGGTTTGTGTGTGTAAGCTGCATTTCAGAGCCTCAGGGTTTGGCTTTTTTGTTGCTATGATAGAGGTGTAAATCAGAACAGCTGGTCCGGTTTACAATGATGAAATAAATTGTTTGATGTTTCTGAGGAATATATTATTCAAAAACTGAATTCAACAAAGTCCTTTAATTTGAAATGGTGCCTGCGGGATTGTTCTGTATCTAACTTCAGTTTGTTGAATCAGTATGAATAGAAGTTTTACACAAAGCCATATAAGTGATTTATTAAGCCTGTATTTGGAAGTAAAAGTCTAATTTGCAAAACTCCTCCTTCACTGTACCTTCCTCTGTCTTTGTTGAATGCCACCATCACTGGTGATAAATAGACACCCCACTCCTAATCACAGCCATGGCAGTCCCATTACTGTGAATGGGCTACTCGTTTCAGGGTTGGCAAGACAGCTCAGCTCCGTTGCCCTGCCAGAGGCGACGGTGCTTTGTCTCATGAAATGTCACCAGTGTGCTGACTTTAGGAATGGAGCTCGCATCTTTTTTTCAACACCTTACTCTTACCACCTAATCCATAGTTATGTAATGCACGACAAAGACGGGGGAATTGTTACCTTCGACAAGTAGCAGAGGTTTTTGGCTGCATGTGTCTGTCGGTCTGAGCAGCAGAGCTCAACATTTAAAGGACATTATTGGATATTGAGAAGGTTGCTTATGGCTCAAGAAAGAAATGAGGTTTTGATGGTGATCTGGTTATGGTACTGTGTTGACTCTGTGAACCTGATCAGCCTTGGGTGAGGTTTGTTCTCTGAGTTCTTTGTTTGAAAGTGTTATAAACACGTTACACAAGAAGTCAAGCTGCTTTCATGTTAATGTGTGATAATATGTGAAGATACAGCAAATATATAGCTGATATAAGTCTTTTGCTGAGATACACTAGCTTCATATTTATTCAGTGATATCAGTGTTTATATTTGCAAAACGTGTTCCTGTAAAGGACACACTTGATTAAAAATGTTTCTGTTGCCAAGCTGCTGAGAGGTGAAGTAATATTTTAAGGAGACATTTTGCTTGCTCCTCTGAGACGTAGCTCAAGAGACAAACACATTTTAAAGATCATTGACGTACATTAAGCGTTATTATACAAAATGCGAGTATAGAAATCTATAAAAACAGAGATCTATATGATACAACTGAACAGATGCCAGTGACTCTTTATTTCCGTGCTGTTCTTCAGTGTGGAGCTAATTGCTCTCTCTGGTACCCAATTATAGTTTCCTTATCATCCGCACTTGAGATAGCAATTTTCTTCTCAATGGGTCTCCGTCAATGAGTATTGGGATCCTTCAACCTTCATCTAGCGTAAGAGGCAGTAATTATGGTGACATATTGAAACGCATGTAGCATTACTTTTTATTTCGCTTTGGAAAAGAATTAGACCAAGTGCATGTTGCGAGTGCAAACAAAAACAGCAATAGCACAATCCCTTTAGGTTCTATGGATTTTAGTTTTCCTGTGCAAACTTCCAGGTGTTGTGTGCTTATTTATTTTTTTTCTTCCTTAAGACACTATTGGTTTCTGCAGCTGTAGCGAAAAAAAAATACAGTATAAACTACTGGATGTTTTTCATTTTTTTTGGTTATTGTTTTTGTTAGTATTGCTTTACAGATGGAAGCAATTGTAACAAATGGATGACAACTCAACACAGATGTAAAAAGTTGTCTTTTTACATGTTAAAATGCAAACTGCATGCTCTGGCTGGTTTGTCTATTCAGAAACGTGGCAGCGCAGAAGGCAGCCTAAAGTACATACGTAAACAAAGCTTATTTGAAGGTAACAGAAACCAAAACATTTTATTTGAAAGGGATTATACATTTGTTTGCACAAATGTATTGGTAGTTTATTCAGTTTCTGCCAATAAAACCTCCTAAATATAACACACTAAGCATGCCACTCACATGGGAAATGTCATTGGTCTAACACCAGAGTGAAGCTGTAAGTGAAGTTTAAATTCAAATCTAGGCCAACTTATAAAATGATTACTAGAAATTTGACATAAGAAATTGTGAGTCGAAGCACGTTTCCATTTACAGATGACACTTAGGTAAATGGTTGGCACTTCTGTAGGAATTACCCAGTAATCCCACATTACATAAGCATCACGTTACATTTGAAAAGCATACTGCAGCACAGTTTGAGTAGAAGGACATTTGAGCCTGAGTGAACTTTATCTGCATCAATCGCCATTGAGTTGTTAGATACACTGACAAAAACAAAACAAAACAAAACACTGGGGAACAATGATTTTTTGAGGCTTGCCTGGATTTCTTTGGAGAGGGTATCTTCATTACAGCAGGCTTACAAAGAGACAGAAGGGTGGGGGAGCGTGGGAGCCTGCTTGTCAGAGAGACTACTTTATAAGAAGAAGTGAAGATCAGTCTTATTCCCACAGTGGTTAATGTGTCCATCAACCAACAGACAACCTGCTCCTGAATGCCTCTGAGAAATAAAGTGCAATCCTCGGGTGTTATACCCCAAGCCACATAAAGTAGAATATTCACTGAGGTAAAGAGTTAGGACTTTCTTTAATTATATGAATACATTTTTCTGGCAGCCGTCCCTCTGAACTATACCACACTCGGGGATAGTGATCTGGCAGTGAGGCTAAAGCTAATGCACTAAAATTGACATTAGCAATTAACTGCACCACTTTATTGACTTCCTTGTATTATACTGTCATAATTGTGAGTACATCATCATTTACTCATGAATGAGACTACATTTAATCAATTCATCAGTAGAGTTGTGTAATTCTATCAAAAATATCTCCATGCAACCTTAATTGTGTTGATCATGATGAAAACTGCAAAAACACAAACCCTAGAAATTTAGTACACATCAACAAATGGTAACAAGTCAGAAAGCCTTGACAGGCATATTAACACAATGCAATCATACAGTTTACGACAGTGATTGAATCAAAGTCAAGTCATTACATTGTACGTCAAGTTAATAGCTTTGTATGGCATTGAGTACCCATCTCTAACATTAGTTTTTACAACACAGTGGATATGCAATAGAACAAAATTAAGCTTCTGGTACATGAAGATTAAAATCAATCAGATGTATCAGTTGTGACAGAACTAGCTATCAGGTCTGAAACATGGTGGATTGCCATATGCCATGGAATGCACACAGCTGTTTTTACTGCCACTATCGCCCAAGGCTTGGTTCCTCTGAGTCATCACGAGCATCTTAAATCTTTTCAAAAAAATAAAAATAAATTACATTATTGTTACTTCGTATGGTGAAACTTAACTCAGATATATCATTCAATATGTTTAGCCCCAGACAGAAAAAAATAACAGCTTTTATTTTAAACAACTTAATGCAACAATGTTGATCTATATGATTGACAGCTATGATCAGAAATATATTGGTAATGACATTATTTATATAGCTATATAGCTATTCTTAGTGTACATGTATTTTTTGTTGTATACTGCAAAGAAGATTCTTGGGTTTATACTGTATATCCTACACTTTACAAAGCCTACAAAGACAGTCCTGAATGATGTATAAATATATGACATCATCTGATACAAGAAGTAAATCTATTAAAAAGCCAGCAAATTGGCTGTGATCAGTTTTGTTCACGGGCCTGTCTTTTGTTGGCATCTCACAGCTGAATGTGTATTATTTATCTACGCATCTGGGTCGGAGTATATCCAGGACAATTAGTCTACCAGCTATCCCAGCTGTTATAAAATATAATGACTATGTTGTTTTTAATTGATCCATAAATGGCACTGCTTACCTGAGACTTTCTCTCTCTTTCTCGGCTCAACAGAACGGCGAGGCTTCGCTCTTTGAGGTGAACATCCGTTATGTTGGTGGGTTGCTGTCGGCATACTACCTGACAGGAGAAGAGGTAAGAATAATAGATACCTGCTATCTTCCTCCTTTGCTGAGATCTGCTGCTTCTGGTCAACCTGGCCTACAGTTTAGTGATGAAAATGGAATGTCCCTATTTTTCTGTATATGCATTTGTGTGTGTGTATTTTTCTAGTTAATTGAGAAAATTGTAATAATATGTTATTTGGAATTGATCCTTTTCAAGTCAAGCTATAGTTTAAAAGAGAGTCTGATGGACTGAATAGCAACTCTGTTACAAGACCACGATGACCTCATGTATTTTCTGTTCAGTAAAAAACAAACTGAAAATGCTTTTTAAGCAGTCAGCCCCAAGGTTACTTTTCTTTGTGATTCTGTCTCAGCATTGCTTTGCTGCATAAAGGCAAAAGAAGCATGCTGACAATTGACATTGACATGGTTGAATTCATGAGGCAAAGTGGATGAGAATTACTTTGCCCTACTTGAAAAACTTGCGACAGTTGTGTCCTTGAAGTCACAGTTTTGTAAAGGCCAGTGGTTAAGATGGGTGGCATCACGGTGTGAAGCATCGCCTCGCCAACATGTATAAAGACTCTCTCCTGGCTGAGTAAATGCAGGTTTAAAACGTGTCTGTGACAACCACACAGCATTTCATTTCATTATCAGTCTATTGTGAAGTCACTGGAGGTCAGCGTGTCACCATAATGAGTGTCTGCCTGTAGCAGCCTCCTGGACCATGTACACACTAACACTCAGTAGTTGTCCTGTTTTGAAAGCCACTCGGTTGAGGAGGCTGATATCTGTGCCGGAGCAGAATTGATGGAGACAGGATCCAGTGACATATGAATGCTCAAGTCGCTTTAATGGACATTGATTTGCAGGCCCAGCGAGTTGAGGCAAGAGCGGCCTTAAAAAGAGCTGCTGAATAAGTGAAATATGAATACATTACTGAAGCACAACAGAGACCTGAATCTACGATTTCATTCATACATGTGAATCACATGTTAATCAGTGGTACATGACATTATCTATTTCGAGCATTTAGACATGAGCATGCAAAGAAAGTGCGACTTCGCTATGTCACGCTAGGACATTAGAACAAACCGAAGTAAATTTGGAGAAAAAAAATGTCTTTTGTGACCTCAGATTGTGTGATTAGTGCCAACATCCATCTCTGTCAGCCAACTACAGACCCTTTCCATGTGTTGTTTTCCTTGCATTTGGACTTTATTACTGTTTGTGGTACACATTATTCTCCTGAGATGGAGAACACTATCTCAGTTTCCTGACAGACGTATTGGAGCCCTTTACACTGGCGCAGTTATCCATCACATGACTCACTCGCATGGTCTTTGTGAAGGGTCTCTCTGAGTGAGATTTATAGCTACCTTTATCACCCCACCCCCAAACCACATAAGGGGTTTGTTGCTCTGAGTCTGCTGTTTCATCTGATTGATAAAGGTGACGGTGTGAATGTGCTTTGCTGCTGCACCTGAGATGCAGTGTGGAAGACTATTACAAGACTGTGGAACCAGATTGACCAGAGGATACTGGGCAGCTGGTGCTGCTGTAAATGTTGCTGTGGAGCAGTTAATGATTATGGCTCCTTGAGGAATGCAGTTTGCGGGAAAAGTGCTTGACCAGAACTTGACCACCTGCCCATTAATATCCTGTTATTTGGATCATGTTTATGCACCATTAATGTGTGCATTTGGTGAAGGGTTAATCCTTAAGGAAGCAGTGCCTGGGTCATCAGATGGGTGTGGTTGTTACACTTCCTGCTTTTTCTGCTCTTAGATCGTTCACCATCACACACAACTTGATGGCACTGACAGCGCTGCTGTCCTTTGAAATTAAGGCCAAGTTGAACGGACGTTTTCTTTTGTGATTTTATGAAACAGTTAATTGAGTATAAAAATTGAGTCATACTAGAAGGCAGCACAACAAAATGTATGCATGCATCGTAACAGTTGTCCAAGAAACCTAATGACTACTTTGAGGGAGTAGTTGCAAACTGGCTGCTAATTAATACATATTTATACAAGTTGAACAAAATACCTACTGTATCTCTGCTACTTATACTGCCGTTTTGTAATTGGCACACAATTCAGTTCTAGAGTTATTACTGAATGGGAAAAAGCTTTTTACGAACAAACTCCAAAGTATGTTTATGATGTAAGTTCACAAATCATTTCGATGTATTTGTACCATCTGACCATCAAACAGCTTTGTTCACTAACATTTATGAGACAATTATGAGAGCATTAAATGCCATATATGGTGCCACACACCTTACATTCTATGTCATCCTCTTCCATTTTTAACTCACAGTATTTGTTTTTAATTTATTTTCCATTGCATCACTAATTTAAATGCCCTCCATCGAATTCCTTAAGGTTCATATGCATCTTTCAACAGTCACTCATACATACATGTCCCCCAGTGTTCTCATCGTGGTAACATCTCTTCTCCTTGGATCAATTCATATGTGGTTCTGTTTGATTCACTACATACACATGGATTTACATGTGTCTGTTCAGGTACTTGTGCATATTCTATGCATCCATATACTGCAGGTACATTCAGTGTAGGTGTGTGTATGTCAACCTCTGCATGGCTACCTGTGTTTCATTTGTTTGTGTCCATTTGTATGCATAAAAATGTGGTGTTGAGAACGTATTGTCTCCCATCGCAGGAACAGTGAAGGGTAAGAAAAGGGGAAGTGAACGAATTCAATCAGCCTTGTGTGAAAATTGCCTGTAGGCTGAACTAAAGCAGCAGCAGACAGAGAGAGGCAGGCAGCAGCTGGCAGAGGAGAAGAAAGATGTGTTTGTATGCTCATCAGCAAAAGGAAAGAGAAGATGAAGGGAGAATGGGATCAGGAGAGGTGAGGAAGAGAGAAGAAGTGTTTTTTTATGCTGATCAGCAAATGTGAGAGTGCATGAGAAGGTGAGAAGCGGTGCGGGAGAGGTGTAAGGGGGTGACTTAAGAGAGAATGAGAAAGTATGAAAGAAAGAAACTGTATATCTAGTACCAGACAAGTTCCATCCTCTGGTATCAACTCCTCACACATACAGAGTATGTATTAATGTAGGAAATTTGCAGTACATCAAAGAAAAATGCCATTGAAATGAATTTGCATGACGGTAAAGTAGATGGTTAACATTTTGCAGTGCCTGATTCAAAAATGGCCAGCTAGGCATACTCTATTGGCCCTTGTGCACTAGCACCACTCGCCTTGCCTCAGCATGGTTATTTTGCTTTTCCATTAGCGATAGTACCTGGTACTTGTTTTAGTTTCACAATGAAGTGAAGTGAGTCAAGTTTCATGCAGCCGTGCTGTGATGACTCCGCCCATGTTGAGGAGGTACCATAATATAGTAAAACGTTACAATATTACAGTAGTATTATTTTCCATTACAATATTATTGTATTGAAATTGCATTTCAAAGAGACAAAAAAGCATGCGGTTAGTCATAAGGCATCTAACTGCCTTTTTCTACCCCTCTCATTACTTAACTGTCCAAAAGTTGTAGGTAATATTAATACAATAAATTGCTTGTTGGAAAATAATTCATGTTTTTGTTTACCGTGGTGGCACAATGAACAATATTATTCTGAGGATTTTGTGAAAAACCTAAATAGGAATTGGTTGTATTCGACCGCAAAGCTCATTGGCATGGCTTTCATTGTGTGTTTGTCCAATATGTAGAAAATACAACAATGTATTTGCACCATCATTGGCTTTGGATATACGTATGTAACCATTCTTCAGATCCATTCTACTTGCACTGTATAAGAAATGTTGCATTTTCATTTTGGCCCCAATGTAAACAAATGAGTGTTCACAGCGCGTGAGGCGCGCATCATCTATTTTTGAGCTCATGCTACTCGTTCAGTTTTCAAGCGTGATATTATATTAGACACATAAGTGTTAGTGTCTACGCTAAAGGCGTAGAGGCTTGAGAGTGAAGAGAACCAACAATCACACTTGTTTAACAGAGGAAAACATGATTATGTTTATAAGCAACTGTCGTCATAAATAAAGCTATTTCAGTACACAGTCTGTATAATTCAGCACAAATGTAGTTATGTTTATGAACTACCACTAAAAACAAGCAGAGAATGTCAGAAAAAAACACACTGCTTTTTAACAGGTAGTCGATCAGTCCGTCTTGAATTTAAAACAAGCTACACTAACACACACACAGGCACCAGTGAAAAATATGGAAACATGCCGTCATAATCATACTGGTATTGTGAGAAGACAGGCGAGCATAACGCAGAAGAAACGTAATGCACACGCAACACATCTCATGTGAATCAGGAACTTAGTTATTCAGATAACAACTTAAGTAAAATGGCTGGCTGTGACTCAGTAGGTTGTCCAGGAGGATTTGAGGCTCATCCACAGCTCTCACTCTCAACATGTTGAAGTGGGCAGCCTTGAGCAACACACTTAACCTCAAATAGTTCCAGATGGTCAGGCTAGTGTCTAGCTCACTGCCAATATTGTGATACTGTGTGTGAAGGAAGCGAACATGTAAATAGGTTTAGTGTAATCATTTGAAGAAAAGGTAATACTAAAAATCCTCCTGGAAATTATATGAGAGTGAGAGTGTGTCATTTTGTATCACCTGAACAACGTTTTCATTTTCTAATTTGATTTTTTTATCATAACAAATGAAAGAGACATGACATTTTCCAGGGGAAGGGTCCCCAAATACCTTGTGTTATTGGTCCACGTGTGATGGATAGTTTGTGCCCATGGAAGATGCTCAGAAGCAGAGAAGAAGATAGACTGGTGTGGAGGACAATGGACCGACTAGAGGCAAATACACAAATAGGGAAAGAAAAAAAAAGGCAATGGAAGGAGAGGAAAGAAAAATTGAAAGCCAGAATGGGAGGCTGGGAAAAAAGATAGCAAAAAAAGAATGAAGGAGGAGTATAAGAGGCAGAGAGAGGGGGTCTTATCTTTGTGCCCTATCGGGTAAGGATTATGAGTCAGACAGTACAGTCATTGGTAACAGTCACATTGTGAACTTCATTTTACTTAGCAAAATCCTGTCAGTCCAACAAGTAAAGGTCAACGCTCTTGTTCTAGAAATAAACTGCACGAGTGGAACACAGCAACTGATTTCACAGAATGTTCTTTTGAGAATAAAAATGCAACTGTTCTACTTTTTAGAAGTAAATACTCACTTTACTCATTTTGTGACTTGATATTTCTATGCAGAATCACATTCATGCTTAGTTGGTCTTCAATCCCCCTTTTTTTACACGTCTCTGGGACAAGAATGAACCGTTACTCATAGTTAGGAGAAAATGCAGTTTCGACCACTTTACTCCAAAACAGCTGAAGATGAAGACACTGACACCCTGCTTCTCTTCTAAAGTTCAGAAACTATGATTTGTCTATGGGCTGTATGTGTCTGTTGCTAAAATCTGGTTGCAATACACAAAATTGGTACTTTTAGATGTTTCTTTGTGAGGGAATGTGGTTTCTGAGCTTTGATAATGTTTTCACGAGTCCATGTTTCCCTCTAATTTGGGTGTCCCACTTCTCTATCCAAATATGGTTTTATTTTGACAGAGGAAGGCTCACTCAATATAAATATCACAAGCACAACTTTGCACAAGAATTGTAAACTTTATTCAGAGATGACTTATTTTTCTCATCTTAGATGTTTTTCTATTTGGATGTTTTCCCTCTGTCACAACACCATTAAGTCACTGCATTAAATGCAGAGATAACTCAGTTCCATGTTAGTTTGCAGTGAGTGCTGCAAGCTTTAACAGAGGAACAATGTTTGCTCTATGACTCAGTCATTTTGACCTTTACCTGCCTGCTTGACAAAAATCCTGCAGAGCAAATTGATATTCATAACACACCTAATACCAATCAATATGTCTTAAAGCTCAATTACAGTCTGATACTCAAGAAGAATATGGAAATTATCTTTCACTCTCCCATTCTTGCTGGGCCTCCAGAACATTTCAGCTCCCCCGATTAGATTCAGTGATAATTAGGGTTGTCACGGTAGTTGGCATTACTGAGTTACAAGATGTTCAGGCACACATCGATTAATAAACTTTCCCACCAGGCCCGTCTCTGTTTCTTTTTTCATTTTTTAAATAGACATAGTTCTCATTTTCCTTATTCTCTTATTAATTTGCTAAACACACGCAATTATTACATAGAATTATGAAAGTGAAAGTGTCACAGAGCTGAGGAGCAAAGAGTTATCACAAAGAGAGGAGAGATTACCAAGAGGGGGGAGCATTTGGTGTCAGTGTGAATGTATTAAGCATATTTTTGGCTCACTTTTATTTCAGATTCAACCTAAAGGCCAAAAAAAAAAAAAAAGAACCTGATGACACTGACAAGGCAATCTGTGAGCATGGTATGATAAAGGTTAATGTTATTCTGCTAATCTGCAAACTCACCTCACGATAAGAGTGAGGCTCTAAATATAATGTTCTGGATCAAATTAAGCAGTTTGCAGGTGCAAGTCTTTTCTTGTAAACTATCCAGTGTGCTGACTACTCAGTCACACCAGTGATGGCACATGTTTATAACCAGATGTGTGTCAGCTGAGAAGTGTAAAAATAATGTGAAACTGCAGCAGGTCAGAGGACGTAAGCTGAGGAAACTGTCTTCAATACTTCCTGATGACAGATTGCAATTCATGCCTGTTGAGTAATGTGACCATGTGCATTCCCACCCGAGCCAACACCAAATGTGTTTTTGTGATCAAGTAGTAAGACACATTCAGGACAGACTGGATAACCCTTTCAGAAACTGTACTTCAGAAGCATTGTCCACCTCTGATCACTCAGGGCAGATGTTCATGCCAGGTCTAAACAGAGTCGTTTTGTTGTCTGTGATGGAAAATGTAATGAATGTCTGGATTATCAGCAAGGTTTTCTACTGTCAGAAAAAGTGCTGAACCTTTCAGACCAAAATACCAGCGATACCAATGTTATTGGAAAAACAAAGTTCATTGTACTTCATTGTATGGAGTGTCATACTCTTATGTCCTGATGGACTGACTATAGAAAAACTGGCATCTGTGTTTGGTTGTGTATAATACACACTCATGTTCACTGAACTGTTTTGTACATTAAACACTTCACCACCAGAACAACATCAAACATAAGCTAATTTAATTAATGGCACTCAAATGGTGATTCTGCACCTCCCACTCTGGGACATCAGAGTGCTGTGAGACAAAGCATGAGCTTTTAGAGGAACAAAAAAACAGGTGATTTCGTTAGTCGTGACTGTTGCCTGGCCGTGGCAATCCAGCTGGTAATTTCTTTCCTTACTTGACCTCATTTCCAACTGCGCTGTATTTGCACTATTTGCCCCTGGCCACAATATTACCCAAATGTCAGCTGTCATGCAATATGCACCTGCACCAAGCAGCACTGAATTACCTCTAAATTGTGTGGCACTGAAATGTGTGATGTGAATTAATGTTTGAAGACACACCTCAGTACAGTTACATCTGGTTTTATCAGCATGATAGAACAGTTTTTCCCCCACTGGCTCTTGTTGGTTTGTCTCTTCCCTACTTGCTTCTGGAAATCACATTCAGCTTTTGCGTTGTTCATCAGGTACAGAAACAGACCATTTACCTGATACAATCCAAATAGTCTACCCTCTTTTTGAAGAGGATTTGTTACACTCTCAATGGCTGGATTGGATTTGGAGTATGGTGATTTGGAAAGTATGGACAATCACAAGTCACATAGGTAGCACCACTCAGGGGGTCCAAGAGGGGTAACACTAGCAACATCACCAAACACTTGGAGCGCGCTCATAGTAGCTAAAGGGAGTGCAGTAAAGACTGCAGTGGGAGTCATGGTAAGTTTGTTGTAAGTTTGTTAAGTTCTCTGAACGAGTGTTCTCAACCACAGGAGACACAGTCTGTCCAGAGAGGTCTAGGCTGCTGCCAGAGAAAGTAAATATGTTGCTTTTCCTTAACAAAAACTATTAGGTGCCTCCTCTACACTGTTCTGTTTGATGTATGGGTCTGTCTGTACTTACACTCTGTTGGGTTGAACATGAATGGGGCTTTTGCCATCTCCCCAGTAAAAGCATTTGTAATTGCATAGCTTCTATTGTGTTTAAGTTTTTTTATTACCTTGTGGTAATAAAAAAAAAAGGTTGAATCTTTTAACATCTTGTAATGTCTTTATTTTTAACTCAAAATGACATGTTATAGTATCGATAAGAGTATCAATAAGTTTCGGTACCGATAAGGGGTATTGATAAAATCTTAACATATGCATGTACCAGAGTACAGCCTCCTACTCCACAGACATCAGTGGCGCTGTCCCTAAATACACCACTCCACTTTAAAAGACTCCTGTTAAATATAGAGGTTTCCCTGGTAGTTGTTGGAGATTAACCCACGTTGTTAGAGTTGTTAAGAAGTTTAAAGTGTTTAAGTTTGGGAGATCTCTTCCTCTGACGGGACTCTGGCCCGTCAGAGGCCGGCAGTCTGACCAATCATCGCATAGTACCTACTTAAGCACGCTTGGAACCTCGCCGGAGCAGGTACTAAAAATAGTACCTGGTACAAGGTACTAGGCTAGTGGAAACGCTACTTAAACCGTGCTGTGGCCAGGCGAATAGAGCCTGTGGAAATGTGCCGTAATAGTCTATACCACTGTCATAACAATAAAAATATTTGAAACAGAAAACAAACAGTTTTAAAGTGACATACTTAAACAAAAATATTTGTGGGTAGTAAATTTATATTCTGCCAATAAACTTACTTCAGTGTTACACACTGGACCTTAAGTATTTGGGTCAATCTGCTTCTTTAATTTCTGTCCCATCTGCAGCAGCTAGAAATATAGAAATCATATCTGCCTTTGTGCTTTTACTGAGCATGATTGTGGAAAAGGTTAGGCTGTAGTGGAGAAAAAAAAATCATGCCTGCTGGTTTTCTTTCTTTATTATTTTAACAGTATAATCATTTACTATATATAGAAGAAGCAAGTGAATCAACCCAAGACTCAGTGGTACACTGAGCAGACTGTGCATGTAAAGGATCACTTTTCAGCCATACTTTAGGCAGAGGCAGAAATATACTCTCCTACTCGCTGAAGGAAGCTGAAGGGAGCTGAAGGGTACAGGGCTTTTTCTGACACACCATCCCTTGTCACAATTGCTGCCTCTTACAAAAGCTGTGTTGAGAGGGTAAAAAGGATAGAGAAATACATTTGGGTTGAATTGAGAGATGTATTGTATTCCACTGCAAGAGGAATTGTATGAGGTTATTTATTGTGTAGATGATGCAATGTGCACCTGTTGATTATGTAGAAGCAGATTTGTGCTTCTTCAGTTTTAAGAGAATACATGAGATATGGGATCAAATTAATAAAAGTGTGTTATATCTGTCTTTTGATTTTAATGTTGGGTTGTGGTCAAAAATATAGAATGGCTATGGCTATTTAGTGCAGTACTTCAAAACCAATGACACATATGCTTATGCTTTAATTTGAATTAGCCAATGTCAGAATGCTAAAGCTCTAAATTAAGATGTGATCTTACATTTTTATTGTAATTTTTGCAATTTTTGAGCAACCTGGAACAAGAAATTCATTCAGGATTAATCTTAAAATTAATCTCAATCTTAAAAAGTCCATCACTAAGCATGTAATCATGCTGATATTGGCATTTAGATAATAGCTATTATATATATACAGTATATACACACACTTTATATCTCAGCACAGGAAGTGAAATGATCACGATAGTGTTTTTTTTTAAAGAAAGGTACTGGTGTTCTTGTGCCATGTGTTAACAGACAGTGTGTGTTCTGCAGCATGTGTGTGACCACTAGACTTAACTGTACATTTTATCTGTATGTTGCTAAAAGGCTGAAATGTGGACTTGAAAGAAATTTCATTTCCATGGATGAAAGGGAATCATCATAATCTCACAATAACCGTCCCATGCTCTGTAGTCCCCACTGCAAGCTTAGCTGTGAAAGGAAAGCTTCTTGTCCAAAATAACCCCATTTTGCTCTGTGGACAAACACCTAATCCCATTTGTGCAGAGTAAAAAATAAAACTGTGCTCAGCTCCACTCCAACATCTTACAGTTATTTCTGGAGTCAAGAGGCACGGAGAAAGAACAATATCTAATAACCAACAGCTCACAAATCGTGCATTTATAGCTTGTTCAAATATTACATGCATCACAGCATGCAACTTATTCTATATTTGTTTATATGTTGGCCAATAATACCTCACTGCCAAAATAAATGAGTCACTCAATATGCTAGCAGCATATTTGCCAGGACAACAGCCAAGATATATGTTACAGAGCAACGGTTCCATCAATTTACTGTTGTAAACAATGAGGACCCTCATCCCCCACAAAAATCAAAGAGTCCTAGAAGGATATGTTTGTGCCTCAGATATGATCCAGGTGACGACATGAAGCAGTGATGTTGCTAGGTTTTCAATGGGTCCCAGGAATATTTTATGAGTCCCACGGAAAAATTATCCAATTTTCGATGACCTTTTGATTAGTCAATTTGGCTGACCACACACAATTAATATGCATCTGTCACATGCTTACTAATCACTTCCCCACTCACTTCTATGTCAGATATTCAACATACAAATAGACAATGAACTCTATAAGAAGAAAAGGCCCATACAGGTGTTTATATTACTCTGATTCACTTTAAATGTATGTCTTAATATACTGTATTTGACATAAGCTAACTGATAATCACAAAGGACATGTTATGTCCCTCCAACAGGCTTTAACAAAACAGAAATAACTGAAAAGTGTCTCTTCCAGACATCTGAGGGGCACATATTCTCTACTGTTCTCTCTCCCTGTCAGTATCCTTATCAGACGTCATGTTTATTAACTGCAGGGGCACACACACACACACACACACACACACACACACACTGCACACACACACACACACACACACACACACACACACACACACACACACACACACACACACACACACACACGGTTTTCAGTGCCGTACTCCCGTGGAAACTAGCTGGGACGCCGGGATGGAAACGAGCGCAATGACTTTTCCCAGCAGGCTAAAGTTGCTAAAGGTAGACCCACAGATTGTAGCCTGTGGTCTGCTGCACTGACGCACGTAAACAAATTAACTTTTTGCAAGTCAGAAAACATTTTTTACCCTTGTTGGACTATGGAGACCTGCTTTTTATGAACACTCCTGATCAGTTGTTAAAGATATTGGATTCTGTATACCACTGTGCTTTGTGTTTTATTACTGGCTGCAGCTATCGTGTACATCATTGTTCCTTATATGCCGTTGCACATCGCCCATATGTCCGTAGATTCGCTCACTGGCTGACTTATTTATAAATCCATTCTTGGACTTCTGCCTACATATTTGTGTTTACACATGTGTAGCAACCTCAGTCGATATGGCCTGCATTCTCAGGACATCATAAAGATGCAGAGTCAAAACTGAACTGGGTAAAAATGCTTTTTTACCCAGCGTTCCCCAGCTACCTGGAACGCTGTGCAGAAGGACTTGAAATTGACACATCTCGTAGCTTTGAGGGAATTTAAGACAATTATAAAAGACAGAGAAATAAGATCAATTGGTTCTTGTGATTGCACTGTGTAATCCTGTAATCCCACTCTTGTTTTCCTGTAGTGTGTGATCGTATTTTACTTGTGTCTTGTGTGTTTGGTGTAACATTCTGCGTTAGTGCTGCCGTCTTGGCCAGGTCACTCTTGAAAGAGGTTTTAAATCTCAATGAGTTTTTTACCTGGTTAAATAAAGGAAAATAAAACTGAAAGCTGCTATTCCCTTCTTGCGTAGTTTGAAGTGACACATCGTAGCAGCGTAGTTTAATGTCCGACCTGCCAACCTCTACGCATTTTGTGTAGGCTCTGTTGCAATGGGGCAGCACAATTACTTTACGTGCACTGTAGTGGAGACTGGGAGGGGGGACAACGGATGGGCTGGATACAGTGCGCATCCCATCGACACAACAGCGGTGAGGTAAAGGCGTCCTTTCTGAATTATTTGCGTCAGAGACTGAAGGCTAAAAACATCACTGATAAAGTTTAACATTTTTTCGCCCACAATCAATCAATAATTGTCTGTCAATCTGTTGATTAAAAACACACACACACACACACACATATTTGTCAGAAAATGCACAACTAAGACCAAACTGATGAAATCCAGTGGCTCATTAGGCTGTTTTTAATTATGTCAGCCTCAGAGCATTCAGGCATTTTCATTCAGACTTTGCATAGCTCACAGCCTCTGGGCTTTATTTTCAGGCTTCAGTGCACCTCTCCATCCATCAGCAATTAAAGGAGAGGAGGAATAAAAAGCCTGTTATTGCTTTTGAGGAAGAGATGAATACATTCCAAAAAAAAACTGCTACTATTTCAAAATACACTTTTGATTAAAAGACATGCAATAAACATATTTTTGTTTTTCCTCTAGCTAAGACTTTTGTAAAAGAGACCTAGTTATTGCCTACAGTGCAGTATGCAACAGTATTTAAATGGTCAAGTAGCTGGTCTTTATTACTGAAAGTATTGATTCTGTCAGCTTTGGCTGCAATCAATGCCTTCCTAGAAAGTGTGTGTGTTGAGGCTGGTGGCTGATTTGTCACTGGAGATCATAGGAGACTTGGTAATGTATTCATATTATGTAGATTTACATTGACAGTGAAACCCATAAAGAAAAACTAAATAAATACCTGTTAGACATGAAGGTGAGAATGAAGAGTAGATGAAAAGCCTCAGCATGAAAATGTGTTCAACACTACATCATTGTTGTGCAGCATATTCAGTTGAGTCTGTCCATGTACAGTATGTACGCTGGTTTCACACTGGATGTGTATGCAGTATGCAGCTCTGTCATTCACACCAGGTGTAGGTGTCTCCCGTCGTGGAGCTTCAGTTATGTTTTACATTAAGTCTGTCATCATAAAACGACTTAAATCCTCTCATACCTTTTTGAAAGAAAAATGTAAGGAATCAGAGGACTGAAACACTAAGAGTGCTTTTACTTTGAAACAGAAACAGGATGTGCTGTGTTTGTGACATGACAAATACAGACACAGAAACAGGATCATTTTCACCATCTTACTGCGAGATGAATGCGGCTTGTGCAAAAAATAGACGAGCGATCTACTCCCAAAAACAGCCACTTGCTTTACTCACGTGCATCTCACACAGCCGGTGTAAACCACCACCTGAGTTACCATGTGTGCTAAATGCAGAGTCGGCAGATTGTGACAAAACAAGATATTTGATTTCTGCAAATAAATGTTTGACGCTTGGAGCTTTAAAGGTCTGACAGTGGTCCTTACTGTACCTATGGTTTCATAGAATCTGAAAGGAAACCAATAAAACTAAACTAAAATGGAGATTTGAATTGGTAACATTTTGTTTGTCAACAAAAGGGCTGACACTACCAAGACATTATTTAGAATTCAGTCAGTGTTGACCATCCCTGCTTTTATTCAGAACAAAACCCCGGGGAATCGGTTTGGATAAGCTAAAGAGATAAATGCATGTGCCACTGTGAGTCTGTTGTGTTTCTTTGTGCCTTTATTGCTGATGTTCAAAACAGTGACTCCCATCTAAATATGAAATCTGCACCACATTGAATATTTTCCAGCAACAGCTGCAGTCACAGAGGAATTTGAATTGGGGGTAGGAATGGTTGCAGAACAAACAAGCCAAAGTAGAAATGTAGACAGATTTTGGGTCAAGAGGAAAACTTATTCTGTAATATTGCCACAGAGGCAACATGACAGCAATATGAAAAATACTCCTGTTTAGTTTAGAAGTAAGTCTGTCTTATTGAATTGTATTTCAGTATAGAAATAACGAACACACACACAACTATAGGTTCTCAATTCCAAATGTAATTGAGTGTGTGTTTATCATGAAGCAGCTGTAGCCATTAATTAAGCACCCAAAACGGCGTAATTGTGGGACAGGTCAGAAGGCCTTCTGGCTGTAATCAATTATCCGTAAATAATGAATGAAATCTCTCTATTCACTGCCTGGGTAAATTCAATTATTTATCATCCTCACTTCATCCCTGGGGGAAGCTTCACGTCTCTGTAACAGCTCAGGTAAATTATTGGCTTAACATCTTCACCAAAGACTGTACTGAAGCTTTAGCTACAATGTACACATTAGCACATACACAGGCACATAAAGACACCCACGTCCACACACACACACATTATCTTGATCCCAGACAGGGGTTGCAGTTGATCTGTTTCTTCACCTTTAGTATAACACAATTAGCTGATGCTTTTCAAGGCTCTTGGTTGTCATGCAGACAAAGACTTGAAAGGACTCTTTTCACAGCTGAGGATTGAGGAGGATGTATGGCCATCAGAGCCATAGTGGCAGTTCTTTGCTCTTCCTCACCCCTTCCTGTCTTCAATGGATCATTACAGCTGCAGTGCATGTCCTGTTGTTTTCTGTGTGGGTAATGGAGCTCAGGGATGCCACTGCTGAGATGTCCTTCAACCATCAATCAAAAGGATGCATCCAAACATTTCCATAGAGATGCAATGATGATAAACTGTCTAGTGTAAAAAAAAGTGTTGCAGCCATGACTGGCAAGTAGATGTTGATTGATAGGTGGACAGCCCCATAACCCCTTTCCCAAGGGAGACAAAAGAAATTCCAACAACAATTGATAATTGATGTATTTATCGTTAAAAAGAGAGAATGTGCATTTACATACTTCTCTATTAATCTACTGACAACCTAATTAGTTGTGAACCTATTAACACAAGGTGGCAGCAGCAGATTGTTTACTGGCCTGCTTGTGTGTTTGCACAAGTATATGAATGCACCTCATGGCCGCTCCTCTCAGCTCAATACGCTATTACTATCACTAACTCTCATGCAATGGAGTTTTCTACTCCAGTCTACTACTACTACTACATCATTTAAAGTCTGTCACATGCAGATGTTTTTAGTATAGAGTAAATGGCCCTCATTAATTGACAGTGCACAAGAGAGGTGAAGAAGGGAGCGCAGCAGGATAGAGTGGGTGGAGACGAGTGTAAGGGCAGGGGCGATGTTTGACAGAAGGATAGCAGCAAAAGTGAAAGAGAACGTCTACAAGGCGGACGTGAGCTATGATCTATGGCTTGGCAGTCATAAACCATAGTCTTAAGTGTACAGTCTCCCAGTCTAGTCAGGTACAATAAGAAATTCTAAGAAACCAAGCAGGACAAAAAACAAGCTGCTGAATATCCTCTGTTGTTGTCTGTGTCGTACTCAATGTCGCTGTTTGTTGTCGCAACGGTACGATGTCACGATATGCATCTCATTGACGTGGCCATCGAGCACAGCCCACACCCCGCCTACCAAGTAAAGGTACAGTTCTCAGTCAAGACATAAGCCTGACCCAGGGCTTTACCGTTCTACATCACACTGTAATTTACCAAACCTAACTGTACCAGGACGCTAACAGCAGCAGATCTGAGCAGATCTGTCACCAGAGAGCAAATGTTGTAGATCAGTGACGAGTTACTTTGTATTATCAGTGTTGGAATTTTTAATGCCACTTTTTCTTTGGTACATGGTGTTCACCTTTGTTGAGTGTAAATAGTGTATTTGTGTTTTATGGTAATAAAATGATAGAGCTGATACATGCAGGAACCAATACATTCTTTATCAAAAGCTTTGTTGAATATTTTCTCAATTAATATTTTTGCTCTTTAAAATGTCTTTAAATGCAGCATATAATACTCGTATACAATTATAGAACTTTTTGTGTTTTATTGCTGATGAGCTTGAAGTTCTTGTGTTGTAGCTCTTTCCAATGCAGCTAACCATGCCGGTGCACTAATACATTTATCTTACTCAACCCTCAGACATCTACAGTATTTAGTAAGACATCATGTGTAAATTGCTTATTTATTATTTATAGAGTCCTCATTTGTCCTTTTCTCGTTCGTCTTTACTGAGTCCCTCTTTATGTGCTTTGCTGCCAACTAACATCCCCAATGGAATCATTAGTTTGATCCTTTACCATGGGAGCCTCCCAGTGTAACCTGCTTTCTAACTAGTCATGGAGGCAAATGAGTGTCATTACTGCCCCAGCTTAATATCTTTTTGGAGTTTTTCCTTCTCTAAGGAAAAAAGCTGCAGTTGTGCATGACATTAATCTCAGGCTGTAGATTGTTTTCTTCAGTCTGCAGTAATGTGCAGGTGAAGATGAATGCTGACTTTACGAAAAGGATTTGTATTCACACTCTGGTAGCTCTGGCATAGTGAACCCATCACTCTGAGAGGGTTAGAAATAGGATTATAGCGCATTCTGACAGTCGGGGTTGAAAAGGAGTTTGATATATTGGTTAATATGCATGGAGGCTTAAGCTCGCAGTTCTGGGCCTGTTCCCAAGTGGAGAGGTGCATAGATCAGGTATTAACTCTGCTGAAAGGCCAAGACTGGTCTTTTCTGAAAAGTAGGACAACTGCCATCTTCTTAGGAAGCAATTTTATCACCAGGTGACAGTAGCCAGGTGGTACATGTCACATTTAGTGGGTACATGTAGAGTACAAATGAAACCTTAATGTGTGAGACCACAGATTAGGTACTGTACAGATAGACTGCCAAAAGATAAATACACACTGAATTAGAGGAAGCAGCAACACACACATACACACACAGCATGGTACAAAAAATGTAGGAAGGAAGGAATTCAACTTCAAGAGCTCTGACTGTATTCCCAAGCTTCACATTCATAACTAGTTTTTCTGGATTTACTAGAGCTGTCACAATCTCGAAATAAATCAGAATTAGAGTCAATCATGTAATATGGGAGTGCAAAAACAGCAGTTTATGATGCCAGTGAGGTGACAGTTGGAGGACCTTGGCCTGTGAGGAGGCTGGCAGCTCAGGGAAAGAAGCAGGTTTTTTTGCGAGAGGTTTTGGTTCTGATGGACCTCAATTTCCTCTGCCCTCTTCATGGACAATAATGGATTGAAATTGTGTCATAATCAAAATCAAAAAGGGAATCGATAATTTATCCCTTCCTTGGTCATGTTCTACAGATATGCCAAGACGGTGCAAAACACACAGATAAGACATGTTTCAGCAGCATCAGGTTTCCTCAAACCTGCTTTGAACCTCTTACCTCTAAACCCAATGTTTGTAATTAAAAATTAAAAATTTTAATTATTTATATTGGTAAAATACAAGTCTCCCTCAACTAGACTAGCCAAAAATGGCACAGCCTTCTGTGTTAAAAGATAAATAAATACAGCAATACCAAAATCTAATAGTGACTTTAAAATGGAAAATTAAAATGAGGATTTGGAATATTGTGACACCCATTGTATTTATCTCTCTGGCTACTTGCCTTTTCTTTCCGTCTATAATTTGTAGTTTCCCAAAATAGAGATTTGGTTATATAATAGTGACCCTTTTCTTTGCAGTTTCTGTTGATGCATATTCATAGATTTTACTATTTTTGTCGCTGAAAAATGTCCAACCAGAACTGGTGATAGAATGAGCTGAAACATCTTTGTCTTGAGTTACAAGTGTTGCAAGTGTTTCTCTTTCAGGCTGCAGAAAAAAAGCTGATATAAGGTGAATTAATAGATGATAATTAAAGAAGTAAGGCAACATAAAATTGGCATTGTAAACAAAACAATGAGTGTTGGCTGGTGCAGAAACTTAAGCACCAATTAGGTTTTTGCATTAACAGAAACATTAACTGAAGACTTCATCATGAATTAAGAAAACAGTTTGGAAATTCATACAGAATTTCGTAATGCAATTCTGCTGACATAAAATTACAATTGGTGTATGGACTTATAACCTGTCAATGAAGAGCAGAGCTGATGATAAAAATCTACATTGTGTAGGTTTTGTGGGTCTGCTAAACAACAAATGGGCTCATGAGTTACACCATTAGAGCAGAAATTTAATTTAACATGATCATTCAGTCAATACATGCAGTCCTTGTATGCTCCCATTCCCCCACAAGCTTCTAATTCTTCTTCTTTTATTACAGAGAGGCAGCCTGGCTTGGCAT
Source organism: Solea senegalensis (assembly GCF_019176455.1). Taxonomy (NCBI): domain Eukaryota; kingdom Metazoa; phylum Chordata; class Actinopteri; order Pleuronectiformes; family Soleidae; genus Solea; species Solea senegalensis. Next base: position 22,273,147 of record NC_058029.1, read on the forward strand.
AAATATGGGTCGTTTTGTTTTGTTGGAGCTAACTGTTATTTTATTGCTTTACAGTTGTCATTTTTTTCTTTTTTTCAATTTCCACCAAGGAAACCACATGTGTCAGTCTGTTTATGAGCAACTCAAAAAGTATACCAAAATCTAATAGTGACTTTAAAATGGAAAATTAAAATGAGGATTTGGAATATTGTGACACCCATTGTATTTATCTCTCTGGCTACTTGCCTTTTCTTTCCGTCTATAATTTGTAGTTTCCCAAAATAGAGATTTGGTTATATAATAGTGACCCTTTTCTTTGCAGTTTCTGTTGATGCATATTCATAGATTTTACTATTTTTGTCGCTGAAAAATGTCCAACCAGAACTGGTGATAGAATGAGCTGAAACATCTTTGTCTTGAGTTACAAGTGTTGCAAGTGTTTCTCTTTCAGGCTGCAGAAAAAAAGCTGATATAAGGTGAATTAATAGATGATAATTAAAGAAGTAAGGCAACATAAAATTGGCATTGTAAACAAAACAATGAGTGTTGGCTGGTGCAGAAACTTAAGCACCAATTAGGTTTTTGCATTAACAGAAACATTAACTGAAGACTTCATCATGAATTAAGAAAACAGTTTGGAAATTCATACAGAATTTCGTAATGCAATTCTGCTGACATAAAATTACAATTGGTGTATGGACTTATAACCTGTCAATGAAGAGCAGAGCTGATGATAAAAATCTACATTGTGTAGGTTTTGTGGGTCTGCTAAACAACAAATGGGCTCATGAGTTACACCATTAGAGCAGAAATTTAATTTAACATGATCATTCAGTCAATACATGCAGTCCTTGTATGCTCCCATTCCCCCACAAGCTTCTAATTCTTCTTCTTTTATTACAGAGAGGCAGCCTGGCTTGGCATAAATATGGGTCGTTTTGTTTTGTTGGAGCTAACTGTTATTTTATTGCTTTACAGTTGTCATTTTTTTCTTTTTTTCAATTTCCACCAAGGAAACCACATGTGTCAGTCTGTTTATGAGCAACTCAAAAAGTATAGGACAGATTGGATCAAATTTTCTATAATTGTGGGTTATGGCCCAAGGTAGGAAAATCCAGATCAATATACAGAATTGTATTGACAATGTGGGAAACTGAGCAGCCTTGGCAGAAGTTTGCATTCTCAGAGTGCTTTCTCTCGTTTTTATTACAAACACGTTGCAACGTAATACAAAAATGGGAAATTGCCAATTGGAGACCAAGACAATTCATCTGGCCAACTGTCTGAAACCCAGAGATGTTCAATTAAACATTCTACTGAGAAATCCATTAAATACCCTGTCTTTTAGAAGCTGATTCTCCCTCATTCTGAAAAGTTTGTTAAAGAATATGTTCTATTTGATGCTATCATCTTGACCGTTTAGATTTTATAAAAGTGACTGATCATTAGCATTACTAAAATATGTTTGTATGTAAGTAACAAAAGAAGCAACCTTTGAATTTGTCAGTTTCCATAGATATCACATTTATTGTTCTAAATTTCATTTGCAGACTGTTATAATAGCAGAAGGAGACCTATGAGCTGAGATGATGATTGGGGTTTTCAGTTCCCTTAATTTGAGTCCATGAAAAGATTGATTCACCCTAAAACTGTACATTCTTACTTACATTCTCACTCATCTCTCTCAAACACACACTGCATTGTGATGAGTATGCTGGTGCTTATTGACTGAGTCTGCAATTGGTGTTGGCAGGTGTCAATCAAAATGTTCCCATTAAGATGGGAATGATAAATTCACTGGGCTCAGAAGAAGTCAACTGCTATGCTTTGGGGACACACCTTGGTGCCAGTGACCACTTCACTTCTGCTCCTCAATCTCTTCAACAAAAAGAAGCCTGAATCTGCTTCTTCACTGAACTCGTGTTTCATTGAAGAACAAATTCTTTGAACTTTCTTCTTTTTTACACACACTGAAATTTGTACCTGGCTATGCACCTGGTATGCATCACAATGGTTCACTGCAAATGGATCCAGTTGGAGCCAGTCAGCAGAGTATCTGTAACTCCACTCACACTTACTGTAGCTTTAAAATGCATCTGCTGATTGAAGTTAAATACACTTATGTCTCTATCCTGATTACATTAATGTGGTCATGTGTCTCCATTGCTCCATAATGCCATGCGTGGGCTCCATGTTTTGTTTTGCTTAGCTTTTAGTCCTTTCTTTCTATTCCATATTCCAGAGAATGGAAACCAAGTCTGATCCAAACTCAAGAGGCATTTTTTCCATGTCAGAACCCAACTCCAGCCCAAAGCACTTAATGTAATCTGCACTGAGGTTATGTTACACTTATTCATTATAAGTTAGACTATCACATTAAAAAATATTGCAGTTGGGCTCAATTTATTCTGATTACATTCATTAAAAAATGTGTTTATTTTCAGGTTGCCATTTATTTTATTTTATTAATTGTTTATTCCTGTATTATCAATTGAAGGTAGTAAGGGATGTTGTTGTTTAGAGTGTGTGTGTGTGTGTGGGGGGGGTGGTATTAAATTAATGCATTTGAATTGTTTTATAGTGTTTGTTTGGTACGGACCAGACATAATTTTCCCCTTGTTTATTCATCATAAGTCATATCGTCATGGCAATATTCCATGTTGTTGCATATCACTCCTGAGCTCTCAGCAAGATGTGAAAGAATTTACTGCAAAGCTTGTTCCTTGTACATGTACAGACATGCTCTAAATTAAAAGTGAAAGATATCACCCCAACATGATCATTTAATTAACCTGTAATTACATCCCAGGAGACATTGTGATGCACCAGCCCTGTTCCTCCTGTCTCCACCTGCCTCCTTCACATCATTGACTCAAAGTGAATCCAGTACATGTCAATTCTCTGTGGTAATTCCACCACTCTTTCTGCTCCCCTTGAGCTCATTTCCAACCAATCCCTCTACTATCTTCCAAACTGTTTTTTGGAGACTGAGATTGGGCCAATTCCATCAAGCACGACATTTCATTACAGCCAAGAATTGAACACATGGTGACCTTCACTCAGCTCTCATATCAGGTCAATGCTTCCTTTTTCTGTTCCTGGGAAGAGTTTCCTTTTTCTGTCATAGCACTGGCACAATCAATGCCCTCATAATGACATCAGTCATAGCCAATCAGGGCACTTGCTTTTAAAGTGACATGCTAATTTGGGCCTTAATGAACCTCATTGTGGCAAGATTCCGCCACCAGGTCTGTGATTGCATCAACCTGTGTAGCAACTTAGTGGGGAGTACATGTTGATTTGTCTGTCAGGCATTCACACTGAGAAAATGTCCTGACAGCTTCAAAGTAAGGAAGTTGGCTGAAGCCCATTGGGCACAGCACTAGAATAGTAGGACTGGGCATGGTTTTCTTTTTGTGCCAAATTTCTTCACATTCTGGCCACAAAGCATGGACATGGTGTGGCATTTGCACAGAGAGGTGGGACTTCATCTTGTTCTTTCTGCATTACTGGATGCCGAACAATCAGGCAGTTTAATGTTTAAACAAGGTGTACTTTACATGATGATCACATTTTTAATTATTGACTGATATTTGTTGTTTTCTTGAAATAACAATAATAATAATTGGGGTTTTGGAGAACCTTCAACAGGATGTCATGGTCTTCAGAGGTTTTGTCCAATTGTCTTTTAGCTGAATCTCCATCTTGTGATTAAAACCATGCGATGCACTTAAAAGCACCATTAAATTAAGTGGCCATTCAATTAAGACTGTTTAATGGAGTGAAGTATAGCTTTGGGTGTTGTATTTGAAAAATCAATATTATACATGGAAAAACATTTTTCAATTGTCATAAAGAGACATTCAAAGAATGTAATTATATGGTTAAGTGGTAAAAGAAAGATAAAACATATAGCTGGCTTCAAAGTAACCAAAATGTATTATTCTATGTTAATATGAAAGTCAAGCGAAGTATATGCAATATAAAGTTCCTTAAAGTTGTACTTGCTCCTTGACGTGTTGGCTTTATAATGTTGGCCCTCTAAAAACTAAAAATGGGTAAGTAGTTTTAAGGGGATTAGTAAACGTAACGTAATAATCCCTGCTGTGAGAAAATAAGAAAGAAAGAAAGAACTAAATTGAACTTCAAAGCCACTGATGCATAATAGGTGCAATATAAAGCTTACAAAGCAACTACAAATATAAGAATGTGAAATGTAAGAAAAAGCATTTGTTTTTATTTAATTGAGCCAAAGTTGTTGAACTGAGCACTCGCGCAGACACTTGGACGACTGTAACTGCAATCTGCATGTGAAAACTGCTTTTTGTCACAGCACATTGCACTGAATTTAAAAGTGTAATGGCCTCTCCTATGTTTTTATATGCTTACCTTTTAAGTGTGATTGAACACTAAAGATGTTTTTAATGTCTGTCTGTTAATTGGGATGTTTGATGGAAAATTGGTAGTTCAGTTGTCTAGGAAGTCATATTAGGACTTATGAGGATAAACAAAGAAGAAAATAAAAATGTTTGCAGCTGCCAAGCAGGTAGCTGCCCTCACAATGTGACACATCCTCCACCTCAAGCTTCAAGCTAGGGGAATAGAGAAGCTGCCAGCATCCACTGTTCTTTGCACATACCTGTGCAAAGACAATTCGGCTTTTCTCACATGCCACTGTTTTGAATAAGTTGTAGCAGTCCTAGGTGCTGCTGAAAAGAAAGAAATTAAAAAGATGTGCTTCCAGTATGGATGTTACTGTGGCAGGAGTGACAGCATGCCTTCCTAGGAGACACCTTGGCTCCGTTATTGTCACCACTGTGAATACAGCATGTCCCTGAAGCCCTCTGAATTTAATCCAAGCTGACCAGGACACGGCTCTCTAAGGCTTGATAGGGACAGCAGGCTTATTCAGGGTGACAGAACCTGTGACTCGTCCAACAAAGTCTGGGTGCCCTCCCTGAGCTCGGTCATTAATGAATGGCACTCAGCATGAAGCACTCTCTTGATTACAGCTGGCTTAGGCTTGGATAAGTGAAATAACCACACCAAGATGACTTTCACCAAGTACTCATTTGTCCAGATAGCTCATCCCAAAGAATATAAGCAAATCTATGCTTGAAGAACCTTTTATTACTCTGAGTGCAGCTGCACACCCGTCTGTGCAGGATTTGCCCTGTTGTTACAAATCAGCAAACAAGAGGTAATGTAGCTCTGTGTTAAGCGGATTGTTTTTCACGCATCAATAAAATAACTTTTAAACATCCGAGTCCCGACCTAGGGCCAACCACTGATCCGCATAACAGCACTGGCACTCAGATGAGACAAGTCCACACACCAACTAACATGCACACACATAGGTGACTGAAGTCAGACTGTTAGTTGTAAAATATCTAAAAAAAATAAGAACTGGGATTTCTCCTGTTGGACTGGCAGCAAGGTGGAATTGTTGGCACTCACTGTTGGTCTGCTCATGACTGATAATATCCAGGAAGCTAATGTTGGTTTCTGTGTCCCTTTTTTTTACTGCGTATGTAAAATCTCTGTGTGGAAGACAGTATACACGAGCACGGCTGCACATCTTTGAGTCTGGTTTAGTCAGAGATTTCTTCCTGTCAAAAGGGAGTTTTTTTCTCTCCTGGAGATAATGTATGTTGTGATTTGGCGCTATACAAATAAAATTGAATTGAACGCACTACAGTAGAGCACATCACACTATATCTGTTTACAATCACTCAAATAAGTATGAGTGTAGATGGGACATGACAAAAAGGCGACACATTGAAAACTTTTGGGCGTACCTAAATTTGGTGCTGGTGCACCCACCTAATGCAACCACTGCAAAAAGTTAGTCTGGAGCCCTGCAGATTTTACGGGATACATACCACTCAAGCATGGTTTTCTGAAGAGTTTGGCAGTCGTCCACTTGTTGTGTTGTGCCAACCGTTGCTCTGCTCTCTCTGTTTACTTCTCCTCCTATCCTCTTCCTTGTCATACCTGGGGTTTTGCAGGGCATACAACTTAGTGGACTTTAGTGGACAGATATATTGAACATATTGAACTTCTGGTCATGTCGTCTCCTCGTTGATGTGTCCTCAGTGACATGTTTGTTTATCACTGAGTCACCTTACTCCACCACTTGTTAGATGTGATTAGAATAGAGAATGTTACAGGTTGCGTTACATTGGCAAGTATTTTTCCTTGTTTCAACATAGTTTTGTTTCATGTATGTCATTTACCGACTTAGCCCCTAATGTTCAATTCACAGAAAAGCAAAACCATAATTTATACATTCCAGCTTTCTCAGTCATGCAAATGTTTCCTGTCCATCTTTTCTTTACCTTATATTATCGTGTTCCTCTTCTACATCACTCTCTCTCTTCCTGTACTTGGTGGGCAGTAACATTAAATTAGCATCAAAGGCTAGATGCAATGCAATATCTATGAGCTGGGTACATTTGTGGCATGACAGGAATGCCTCAGATGACCCTGGGACCTCACACATTGAGAGGTTCAGTTAGTATGAGATACCATTACTCTTGAAAAAATATTCAGCCAACCTCTCCAGTCCAGACCCAGAGAGACATTCCAGTTCTTTTGAAAACTCCAAATACTCCTCTGAAGAGGTAGTGTTAGAGTGACTCATGGTTAGTTATTGTTGTATATATTGTATATATTGTTGGGCATGACTGAAACTGCCTTTCTTTCAGCTGTTGCAGTCCAATTTCTTTTTGTAGTTAGTGGTCTGACTACTGTTTCATCAGACTGTCCAACAGCCTGAGGAAAATGTTAACGGAATCATATTGGCACACTGCAGTAGAAATGGCTAAGGGCCAGTAAACACAATTTTACTCGTGCTAATCTCAGGTGGAAAAGCTTAGAACCTGGCTTTGCTCTGGCATTGCCATGGGCTCACACAATCAGCGTAGCACCAATGTTACCAGGATTAACTGTTTACACTCATTCAGCCAGTACATGTCCACATTTCCCACTCCTAGGAGCTAATCAGAGATGTAACAATAACATGTATTATCACAATTATAATGACCGAGATCATTATTGTTTTCCCTATTGTTACTGTATTGCTGAAAAGTGCAATGAGCCCAAAAACTAAAGTAAATATAGAGGAGTCTTGTTTCAGGTTGACAGTATTCTGGTACTGAAATACTCAAAACAAATTCAAACGACAAACGACATTCAGGTTTTACAAACCTGAATATGAATAAACTATGGGATATGATATTATGTGTAGTTGCTGAAAAGTCTGCAGACACACAACATAAAAGCACAACAATAACGTGTAGCACTTTTACTTGACTTTATAGTGTATTACTGACAAGGCTTTAGCAAGTCAAATATGGTCAGCAGTTTTATTCTGCAGACATGGTGACCACCTTTCCAGTGCTGTGGAATACCAAATTCTATAATTCTATACAGCTGGAACTGAGAACAAACAAGAAGCTTAACTAAGTCAAACACATACTATGAAATCACACTTTTTTGTGAACGTCTCCCAGTCTGTACCTAGAATGTTCACTGAAGCATCAGTGGCAGGTTCTTTCTCATGAAAACAAGCATTTCTGCTCGTGAAGACATGAGTCTGTTTCTTTTCTTATCCACAATATTGGAGACTGTGCTAAACAGTCTCTCACTCTCTACACTAGTGTTGCATCACACTGTTGGCTAGACGTTTTCCCATCTTCACAATGCGTCCGCCAAAGTCAGCTGCTTCACCGTCTTCTCCTTTTGTTTTTTTCAACAAACTCGACATGCTCTTTAGCATGGAGCCTTTGGAGGAGCTTGATTAGTTCATAGTGTTGTATTTTGTGGTGTTACCACCACCTCGTAACATTTACCTTGCAGATATTGCAATAGTGCCCAGCAAACTAGATGGCATAGCAAGAGTAAAATACTTCTGAACACAAATTATCACTCACCCCATGTTGATGACGCATGACAAAGCAATACCCAATATTCCAAACTTGACTTTGAGCAGTCTGGCATAGTTTAATTATAAAATTTAAGCTGGTTTGCTAATATGACCTTTCTGTTTTATGCTACTGTAGTTATTAGCGTTCATTGCTTCCAGTGCCTGAATCCTGCACCTGGGCCTTTTGGCAGGAGTCAAGCCATTCTCTTCGGCTTTGCTAACATTATTTTGCCTTCAAGCTGATGAAGCACATCCAACCCCAAACAACAATCCTCTTTACTGTCGAGCTGTGTCTTGACCCGAGTTGGGAATTGTGTTGATATGTGCCATTGAGAAGACAGAGTTGTGGCACTAGGATGGATGTGACCTACCACTGAGAAAATGAGTGGAATCACAGCATTTTCCACCCAGCTGACACCCAAGACAGATTGAGCTAGCAAACACTGCAGCACAGTCCCAGCCAAAGCCATGGCAACAGCGTCCACACGGAAACAGGAAGCCTGCAAAGCCTATCAACAAGGAGAAAGCACTGCCATCTAAGTAGGTCCCTGAGGTAGACTCATAGAGGATGATAGCCTAACAAATGGAGGTTGGTGCAGAAAGAAGGATCCCTCATCGCGCTTATGGAAGATTGAGAGGAATATAACACCATATGCTTTATATCCTAAGGGGATGATTCCATATGGGCTGCAACAACTATCATTTTAGATCACAGCCAAAATGGCATGTCATGAGCAACACCTCTGTAGTGCTATTAAACAGAAGCTGATTCAAGCTCAAAGGCATGTCAATGGTGAATGTGTTATTAGAGTTAACACATTATAAAGGAGCTGCCTCAATGGAATTCTAAATTCACCCGATTTTCACTTATGTTACTGTATTTCTGAAGTGTACCCACTGGAAATGTGGGGTTACACTTACTTGATTACCTCAATCACAGCAACCTCACAACTGATAAAAGATTCAGTGTCTCACTCAAGTATGCTCTGCATGCACCTGACCTCAGGCCCTGTGAGTGAATGATAGTCTTACTTCCTCACACTCATCGAACAAGCTCATTGACTCAAGAGCTGAGTTAACTGTTCAATACGTAATTTAATAAAATTGACAAAGCACATGGAACGGCATAAATTCAGGATCATCGTCAGTCCAAAAATTCACTCTGGAGTTCACCTTATTTTTCTCACCGCTGTCTTCGTCTTCTATATCTTGGCTTCTACAATTATTTCCTGGTCAAAGCCTGGGACGGAGAAGATTGGCATCTGAAGAAAACTGAGCATGTGGATATGTTTACTTTTCTTCATTTTAACACACACACACACACACACACACGCGCACACACACACACACACACACACACACACACACACACACACACACACACACACACACACACAAGCACCTGAGTGACACAAATTTTACAGACTGCAATCTCCTAGCAGTAGACATTTCCAGGCACAGCAGCAACAACAATGTAATATATTTACATCTGTTTGAAAGTTAATTTGAACTGTGGGGAAGCATTAAAAGAATCTATCAACAGTTTCAGTTAAGATAAACACCGACAGCTGCTGTACCAGTGCTGCTTAACTGTGAGCAGTTTTGTGTTTGTTTATTGGTTTCGGTTTTTAATAAACAAGAACTGTACAACCATAACAAGACATGTGGACGGAAAAGTAGACAGTGTTGGTATATCAAGCTTCAAAATAGTTTTCACCGGCATCGCTCTGAGCTGCTGTCTCTGGCATGTGGGGTGTGTGTGTGTAAAAAAGACGCTGCACTTTGTTTATTTCACTAGAGAGCATTGCAACTGCAAAAACAAAAGTAAAACAAGTTCTGCTACAAATCCTCAAAATAACCCTAAACATAAGTGGTAGTGTAAACTCTTAGCCTGCTTAATCTAGAGACAGGGCATGGTGCTCAACATGAGAGCTCAGCTCTGCTGAATCAATGAAAGGGAAACACTTATTGCAGTTCAAGCAGTTGTTTGCAATATGTTCATTGTGATGACAGTAAATTCAGGATATCTCATACACCCCTATTATTATAGTCTCATTTCAATAGTTCCATTGGAGACTGTGCCTTGTAACAACATCCCCATCAAGAGGACTATAGTTTGACCTTGTATGCTTTTAATTGTAAACTTGTTCTTTTAATACAGAGTATATTATATTATAGCTATCTTGTCATGATAAGAAATTAGCTGATGCCTTCGCTCCCACCCTGTTTGGAGTATCAGTTTTCAAGGAAATGCAGTGAAATGTCATGGCTCTGACTGGCTCTTATCTAGGCTTTTTTTTAGGACGATACATCACCAAAATATTTGTCAATAACTGTGTGTACTTTTTGGGCTGACATGCATGACAGCACAAGTATGCTCTGCCCACACCACTGCACCTATTCACCGCCTTTCGACTCAGTCAGCTGCTTGACAGCACAATGACCTCCTGCAGAAGCAGCGATCTAGAATTTTACACTTCTGGCATAAATCTTTGAAAGTGTGTCTTATGGCATCATGATTTACAGCTGAGACATATACATAAAGAGGATATAAACACAGTCTCAGACAAACATCTGTCTTTCTATTTGGCTTTCACAGACACATGGCATCACAGTAGCCATATCCCTCACTGTGTTGAGTCTTTGATGAGGCCAGCGATGCTTTGATGCCTGGCTCTGCTAGAAACACTTTAATAATCACCGAGGGGAAACTGGGTCAGGTTACACACTCAATTTTAGAACTGAAGAAATAGAGAAAATAAAAGAGTAGAGAAGAATAAAGTACTTTTTGTATTGTATGCATTTGTCACATAATGCTTTACTCCTTTACTGTTTTGTTCAGTTTGTAAAGGAAGAAAACATCATTTCAAGCTATAGCTCATATTATCAATTATTCAGGCAAGATATCTATATAAATAGACATTGAAAAACCCTATCAGGTTTATTTTGCTCAGCCAGAGACACACAATTTACACAATACATCCCATAGCCCATCACCACACCTCAGTTCAATGACTACCAACCCTAACCAACACATTATTCTATACTGTAATATTTAGTCCCTTGTAGAGTGTAGAGTAGTGGATCCAAATAGGACATGGGTCAGCTGAACTCTTCACTTTCTACAATAGACAGCAGCTAGTAGTCAAGGCATATGAATTTAATTATTTAGGTATATTTATTTTGGTTTTTCACTGCCCTTACTGTAGGGTAAGTTGTTTTCATTGCAGTACCTCTTTACCGACAGCTGAGTGAGTAATTGTGTTGTCAAACTGTCCTGTTCACTCTCTCTGGCTTAGCGCTAACTTTCGAAACTCAATGCACCCCTTTGACCTTTGAACGTCTTAAAAAGTTTGTGTTAAAATGATTTGGCTGCTTTGAGGGATTTCCTTGGAACTCACCTTTCAAATTGCAAATGGCACTTGGTAGAACCGATAGACTGGTGAAGTAATTTTTCACCTAGATTGTTGTTTCTCATCTGATCACCTCTTAAGAATGTACTCTTAACACGTACTTTCAAGTCTGTAAATGAATTAGATTTGAAAGATCACATAGCCTGCCCTCCAGCACCTCCCTCAGGACCAACTTGTTTTGTATGATGAGTATATTTTCACATGAGGTAACTAACAAACATTACAGACTCTGAGAGAAGCAGTTAAGATCCTGTTTATGTTAATTATCCACACAGCCCTGCAATGTCTCAGCCTTTTGTATGTAACTGACTGACAGTGTCAGACAGTTTTCCTGTCATAGACTTCAACAAGATCTCTCATTTCCAGCAGTATCTTGGGGAGCAGTGTCTGACTGTGCCCACACAGGCTTTTACCTGTTAGCACTTGTGTCTGGCTGAGTAGGCCAGGAGGTGCCTGCTGTCCTCCCACACAAGGCCTGAGAAACTCAGCTATGACCCTAATGAGAAATGGACTTGACATCATCTCTAACCACTGCTTCTCTCAACACCCCATCAGCCCCACCTTTTTCTTCCTGTTTTTCTCCCTCATTCATGATGTCAATCGTAAATTAAAGTTAAATTATTGATGGAGCACTGGGTCTGTATGATCTGTTGAGACTGGGAGGACTGATCACATATGACATCTACCGGCGTATTAACAGGTGTAACGCTGTTGCTATGTGACAGGAAAGCTCTTATTGTTGGTGCGTGGAGCATTGTGTATGGCACCAGTGTAGCTGATTGTGCCAACGTTGTTTTCCTTCAAGGTGTGAATACAATGACTCACAGTGATTTGATGTGACAGAGAGCTCACAGAAGGCTCCAGAAACATGTCTGGGGGCTCCATGTATCTTTCTTAACAGCTTATATTGTTGGTATTAACTCTTCCCTCTGGATTTCATGTCATGTAGGCCATGGTTTTGCAAAAACATTGTACTCAACAATTAGTTTTAAATGGAAAAATAACTGTCTGATTTACCAAAGAATAACTGAAGCATACACTGCCACTTGGTGGCTATGCAGTAATATGCAAATATAATTCATTTGGGGAGGTATTCCAAGAAATTACAGAACTTACTTGTGAGTTACACTCTTGACACATGAATCACAGTTTATTCTGTGTTTTGCTCATTGTGATGAATTAAGAACAACTATATGGAAATATTGCGGTGCAGTAATCATGACAGTATAGAACAGTACATATCTGTAAATTTGTCTAAAACATCAGCAAGGTGTTTTTTTTTATTAAGTGGTATTTGTAATATATGTTGTAATAACAATAACATGATGATGATTGTTATTATTATTATTGTTGTTATTATAATAATATACAATCAATCAGTTAATCCAATTAGATTGTAACTGAGACATCCCTGCAACAAACATACTGTGTTTATGATAATCAGTCAACCACACAGAATCCTTAATGCACCCTTAAACCTAATTCCTGACTTTTGTGAACACACAGGGCAGATATAATGATGTACTATCTTACTCATAATAATTAGGCTATGGGTAACAGCAGGAGCTGTGCCATAATACACAGAGTATATACTGTAGATACTAAAATAGTATAATTGACTGTAACTGTAACTGCTTTATTAAACACTACAGCAGAATCAGCAAACTGTGAAATCATTTGTATAAGGCCTGTTAAGCAAGTCATAGGGAGGAGTAGAAAATAGGTGGGTGGCTCATGTACTTGAGAGAGGTTCTCTTAATCTGATGAACATTGCTAACACTATACTGTAACTTTAATGTGGACTCATTTAGAGCTGCTCCAGTCCAGTGAGAACTTGATTGAGCTCCTACTACTTGTTTGTTTTCTAACTTACTCATTTTACCACTGTGGTTCATTTTCAGAGAAGTCCTCATGTCTAATTCATTGGATCTGTTTTCACAAGTTCCCCAACTCTCTCTCAGGCAGTGGTTTGCTGTATAAATTATGCAGAGTGACGTCAGGCACGATTGGCTGATTTAGGCATCCACGTTTACTCAGCCAGCTTTGCCACGTGAGATGCTGACAAGTGTGGCAGGCAGAAAATGACAGCTTAGAGGAATGAAAGAGCAGAACGCCGAGATGAAATCCCTGCCACAGATGCCAACCATAATAAAATTAAAACAAAAGACATTGCAGGCTTTCTGTGACCCTGTCATTGTTGACCTTGAATATGTATGAATGTGAATATTACACACCACTAATGGTGTTATATTGAAATGCAAAGACGTTCATGGTGCTGAGATTCAGACTTGAATCATAGTAGAGTGATGGCGCTGTGACCTGAGCACTATTCTGCTCACACCAGCAGTTTGTGAAATGAAGAATAAAATCAATGTGCAAGAGAAGTTCTACTCCTGCCAGTCTTGTCAGATCCAGCTGCTTGACAGAGCCCATTTTGAGATGAAGGATGCAGCATACAAATATGTTAGTGTTTCATGGTGGAAAAATCTTCCACGCCAACAGCATACCGTATGCAGACCACAGTTCAAACTACCATTTATTTTAAGGTTCTGTGGTCTATGTTCAGAGAAAGAAGCACAATGAGAAAAGACAAACTTTAAATGCAATTGGGTTTTTAGGAGAATATTTAATTACATTTTAAAACCTTGCAACCAAAGATTTAGAATATTAGGCTTGACATTAATTAATTATTGGACTCCTTTGTTTCTATAATCAAAATTGCTTAGTGAATAGCTGTGGCAAAGTTATTCTTCAAAGTCAACTCTTTTGGTTATCAATCTTTACATTATTTTTCATGCACAGATGTTCAGATGATCCCCCTTTGATTGATTAAGTCAATCAAAGGGGGCAATTACAGACATTACCATGGGCTTTAGTAGGCTGTAAATAGCATTGTAACAAACAATGAAATACATTGTTGACACTTTATTCAACAATGAAAACAGTCTGTGGTCTTCATGAACACAAATTATTAAATATTTCTATGATGTGTCCTTTATCTGTAAGGACATTATACAGCAGCAGCTCAGGGTGCGGGTGGAGATAGCAAATAGCATTTATCACATCAAATTGCTGTTTTTTGGAGCAGTAGAAACCACTGAATTCTGTGGGTGGTTTCAGTCATCTCACTTTACTAACACAATATTACTGTTGCCTTTGTCTGTATTGACATAAATCAAATCATTTCCTGTGTGCAGTTTGGGAATGTTGCCAGGTGACATGAGATCTAAACACTGCCATAATGAGAGACACAGTTGTGTGGAGCCGATAGACTTAATCAGCAAACTTGTCATTTGACAAGTTTGCTTAACTGTAAAATTGGCACACTGCTTTAACCAGTGTAGCACAGAAATACTGCAAATGTGGCTCTTTGTTTAGAGTGATGGCACAAAATATCAAAGGTAGAAAAGATAAGTTTGCAGCCCTGTGGTCTAAAGAAAGATGCCTTTATTTCTTCTCAGCCAGTGAACATCAGAAGCTTCACAGCAAGTTTTTAGATTAGGCTGTTTATGAAACACAAAAATGTGAGGGGACTTCATATGAACTCTTTTAACAACAGTAAAGAGCTTGCATGAAATAACCATCTCTGTGTCTTATCCAGACTACATTATGCATTTCCTCTTCACATGATTTGGACCCACAATCAAGAAAACCACATGCATGTCGTTTGAAGTGGTGATAAAATGTGCCTTCATGTTATCCATTACAATCTTCAGGCCTCACAATAAATAAAGAGCCTCACAATCATTGACACAATCAGGAGTTTGTGTAGCTGATGAGGTTCTTTGCTGGCTGCTAAAAAAATACAGTCCTTAATTTGCAGCATTACATTTTCACTGTCCCAGCAAATGAGAAAAAGAAAGTGAAACCAAGTGAGCTTGGCTTCCTTTGTATGATTAAGTTGTGTCAGCGATTCATGCCAATCTAGTGATATTCTACTTTTTTTCACTGTCGAAAAATGCAATGAGAAATAAGTGTTTGCCTGAATTCTTTTTAGTGTGACATACTATGTAGACTCTTAAGCATTTGGACAGTTACAGTTTTAAATTTAAAACTCTGCATTTTAAAAATGTAAATGTAAAAAACGATATACTTGTTAACATGCCAAGTCTTATCTTTAATTGAACACACTTCACGTTAAAAACACAAACATTCGGAAGTTGACTAATGATTGAGAGCTGTGTCTGTCAATATAATGTGTAATAAGAATGAGAATTTAATGAGCAAGCATGAAAGTAAAAAAAGATAATAATAAGGCCCAAAAAGCATGTCAGAGTGATATGTAGTTGGTTTGTAGTTGGTAGATATGTAGTTGGTTTGCTAAAAGTCACCACCTGGGTGCATCGCAATGAAGCAAGTACGTAAAGGGAAACCTAGACAATTGCAAATAAGCTGTCAGTCAGACTGAGCTGTGTTCCACTCAATGCAGTGATCAGACTGCAGCCACAACAAGCTGACAAGCCAAGATACAAAGGATTTTGAGGTAAGCAGAAGTGGCAGGCCAAGAAAAGTTTCTCAGAGAATCTCTCTGCCGGCCTCTGATGTTTACTATGAGAGAGATGACTACACACCTGACGCATGTGTTCAGTAGTTTAGACCTGATGGAAAAGCCATTAGCGTCCAGTCCCTACTCTGTCGTCTCTTTGAGAATTTCAACTGAAAGAGGAGAAAGGGACTTGTGGGCCGTCACATCAGATCAGTGCTGTGTGCTTGTTGCACAATGCTGCTTCTTATCAGACAGTTAGAGAAAGTTTACACAATGTCTGGCTGTTTGGATGAGGAGGGTGCAAACACAGTGTATATTAAGTCTAATTACTGTAGCACTTCAGTAAGGAGGCTCTCTGTGCAGCACCACAGACCAACAGCATTGTCACCAAAGACAGATTTATGAACGTGGCCTTTGCGTTAGCTTGTGCGCGGCACACAGTAAATCATAGAGTAGATGCCAACCAAAGGGGTTTAACTATTATTAATCATGTAACTTATTTACAAGTAAACAAGAATGAATGAGTGAAATATAAACTGCTGCCTCTCAGGTGTCCTTTAGATAGTGTAGGTTTTGCCTTTGCAATTTGTCTCCTGTTTTTAAACGTGCATGTACCAATGTGTATTTCTGTAGAGATTTGTAAATATGCAATCTGAGGTACATGCAAGTGTTCTGAAACCAACTGTAACTAGTTTGGCCCAGTCATCAACACAGCAAACTGTTTGAGGAGCAGAGCAACACAAAGTCCATGGAAAAAATGAAGGTACCTAGAAAGTGCTTTGGGCCCATTTTCTGCAATTTGCTGCAAAATTGTATTCTCTGAGTCATAACTGGGTTCAGTGTGACATAGAGTTTCTGAGAACATAGGCTACTTTCAGATTACCAGGCCAAAGTGACTTGTGTCTGATTTCTTTTTTCCTTTGATGCGACAGTATGTGGTCTGAGATAAAATACACTATATATCTGATACGTGGCCAAGCAACATGAGTGAGAACAGTCGCATCAGAATCCATGCATTTGTTGCATAGATCGTTGTAGCAGATCAAGTGTTTTTTTTCTTACCTATCTGCTGCTGAGTGCTCTCACAAATTTGACATTAAAAGGTATTGCACATAGGGAAGTCAGGAGATGCTGCAAGACTTTGAATGTGAACCATCAAATGTGATTGCAAGAAACTAATTCAGCTTAACTGTAATGGTAAAAGATTTCTACTTAACTATTAACTTCTCTATTTTTGCTTCATCTCCCTCAATTAACTGTTGAGTCACTGCTCTACATTGGTGCCCAACTCACATTCTGCCTTTGTTCTGATTTGTTTTTGTCTAGACATCCTTCCATCTGTCACTTTCTCTGCTCCATCTCGTCCCCAAGGCTTTCTGTCGTATGAATGTCACCTTTTCCTCTCGCCTCTGCTTTACTACCTTCACCCTTTATGCCTCAGATGTCTCTTTTAAGTTTTCATTTTTCCCAAACATTGTTCCCACTGGCTAAAGACAATTTAGGAAGTGATACACCAGCTCATAAGATGATGGACCAACTTTAGCCCAGCCTTTAGGATGTTGTTGAAGATTGACAGGAAGATCATTTTTAAATAGACTCTTGTAGATTACATCCATGAGATTGCCTTAATCCTGTTGGAGCTCAGTTGGAGCAAGCGTTTGGTTTCATATAATTAGCTATAGATGGAGAACTGGAGGAAAAGTGTGCAGGACCTCTAAATCCTAAACAAGCACAGTGATTATTAGTGCTATAAGCAACAGTACATGCTGCTTTTATTTCCACTATGTAAAATACACATTTGTAATGACTTTTGTTTCACAGTGTCAAAGTGTTTTTTGTGTTACTGGTTTATCAGTTTTAAAAGTCCCCGCCTTCTGTATTTCTTTTCCAGGTGTTTAAGAGTAAAGCAATGGAGCTGGGAGAGAAGCTGCTGCCTGCCTTCAACACACCGACAGGGATTCCCAGAGGAGTCATCAACCTGGGGAGGTAAGTCTCAGCACCAGCCTTCACCTCCAACTGTCCTCCTCCATCCTTGATAAAAGATGATCTGCTTGACAGGCATTTATCGGTGAACAATACTGATTTTTATCCTGTTTGCCAACTAGGTTAAGATATTTTCTTCAAAAATGTTGAACATACTTGACAGGCAACTTAGCTTTATAATACCAATGACATTTGGATATGAATTCATATCTTCATAAACACTTGGGAGGATCATATGAATAATATGTGCATGTTTTTAAATTAATATTGTACATCATTATTATTATTAAATGTTCTCTGTATATACAGTATGTGTCTTGAACCCTTATTAAGGGCAGACAACAGCACTGTCAGTGAATGTCACAGTCAAATGATCATTGTCAGTTTACAAACCCACGCTGCAACTTTGCTTGATCGTTCTTACCGTTTTACAAAAAACAGCACGTGTGACGACGAGACTGGATTTAAAGTATCACAGTCATTCAACCATGTTTGAAAACAAATGTTCTCAGACAAAGTTTTTTCTTCCAATGTCTGCATGTTTATAAGATATGAGATCAACACTAAATCCTCATCTTCCTTTCATTTCCTAATCTTATACATTTCTTGGCGCTTCTGTCATCCACCTGTTACCAATTAACTCGCCCAGAAGAGTGGACAGCTGCTGGCAGATTTAATTACCTTATTCTGCAGTTAATTCCTGCTACATCACCAACATTAGTCTGTGATGCAGATGGGAAAGAGTAACCATGTGGTCCACAGTGTGGTCACATGGAGTGTATGTGACAGAGAGGCTGCTTCCACACTAAACACACAACACACACGTCACGTTTAGAGGAGAACATAATTATGCAACAAGCCGTCAGCGAGCGTCGTGCACACAGGGGAGTGGAGTTCTGGTGCACAGCCTGTGGCTCCGTCACATTGTGTGGGAAGTCTCGTTCTCACAAGCCAAAAGTGACAAATTGTTGTCCTATAATGTCATGTGTGATTTTAAGTATGTTTTACTGCTATAGGTCTACAGAAAAAAAGTGACTCTATGATGATTGGTGTATGTATGTATGTATGTATATATGTATTTTTTTTTGCTTCTGCCAATGTTTAAAATACTTTCAGTTTCAGTTTGGAGGACTCTGAAAATTCTCAGATTGTTAAATACCTCTGATCTCTTAGTGGATTGTCAGTGTCAATACATTTTGAAAGATTTTGACTTTTCCATCTAATGTCAACCTTTTGAAAATCATGAAAAGGTATATTTACATGCCACTGTAGAGTGTCCAATTAACCTCTGCATGTTTTTGGACAATGGGTGGAACAGCTCTTAATTATTTTACAAGTTTACAGTTTAACTGTACATTTTCTAAACATGTAACAGTGGATTAGCTAATGAATAATTCACTAACTTTTTAATTCCCTAGGGCTAATAAACAAGCCAATGACATGACTCTATCCCAAACCTTAATGACAAAAAGATATACATTTTATTTTGGAAATATTATTTTTAATACTTATACACATTATTATGACGTGTGCCATCCTACCAAAGATAGCATTTTACTTCCTAAATAAAACACACAACAACTTTAAGAAGAATCAGATGTGACTCGAGTCAGAGCTGCTAATGATGCAGCCCCCAAACTTTTAATGGATGCATTCACCAGAGTTGTAAACAGTTTGATCCTGCTCTGCCTTCACACACACCATCCTCTCAGGTTCACTTCAACTCATTACTGGATGTCTGATCCTCCCTAACATCTATCAGGTCATGTAAAGTCGTGCCGTTTGTACATTCTGCCTCATCCAAATTTGAGTCACCATTCACAAACACGTTCATTGTACAGCATTTAGGAAATAACACTGAAGGACTCCCTTGATGTTCATAGATTCTAAGGGACATTTTATCACTTGAAGACTTTTATCAGACAGATAATGTTCAAGCTAAGTTAAAAAAAGAAAGTTACGTAAAAAAGGAAACCAATGCAGTTAACACTAAATTAATTTAGTAGTTAATGGCAACAGTAATTTTACAGATTGAGTTCAGAAAACTAATTTGCTGGACATATTGCAGTGGGTGTTTCATGCCAAGTTTTTTTTTTTTTTTTTAATCGGATTAAGACATCTGCACACAACTTAATTGCAAGCACCCAATTTAGTATCTGAAGTTCCAACCAGTATTTCATGCAGTCATAATTAAGAGGTGTGAAGGTACAAAAAAAAAGAACAAAGCAGTTTACAAAATGAGTTACAAATGTTAAGCAGCTGCTTGTTCATCCGCTATCTGGTAGAAAATGCAACTTTAATTATTGGGAATACATCAAAACTGATACAATTAATCCACAAATAAATCCCATATGGGCCACATGGCAGCATTGTGGCTCGCACTTATCTGGGTTTCTGCATGGAGATTGCATGTTCTCAACATGTGTGTGGGTTTTCTCTGGGTTCTTCAGCTTCCTCCAACTGTCTAAAAACATGGACACTCTGAATTAACCACAGATGTTAGTGTGAGAATGAATGGTTGTTCATCTCTGTGTGTTGGCCCTGCGATGGATTGGCGACGTGTCCAGGGTCTTTCACGCTATGTCAGCTGGGATTGACTTCAGCAGCCTTGTGACCCTCATGTGGAGAATAAATGTCCCGTCTTTTTCTTATTCAACCCTTCTTTTATAAACTTCTCATGGTGTCAATTTTTTCCACCTCTTAAAGTGTTTAATGGCACTGCAACTTCTTTTCATTATCCTTTAATTTGCCAATTATTTTCTCAGTGAAATGATGGAACTTTAAAGTGTTACAGTGTGGGTCAGCGAGACAATTCTTGTCTTCTGGCATGATGCTACAGGGGATGTAAAGAAGTAATATAAAGTTATAATATGGGAAAAGACATAATGCACTGTTTTTATTTCAGGTTTTTATTTCTTTAAATGTATAGTAATGATAATATTAAAAGAATGTATTAGCAGTTCCTTCCACTGCAATTCTCAGCTATTATTTTGTGGATGTGATGTCTTTGGAAGGTACAAGTCACAGTAAATCTAATAATGTGTACTATGATGATGATGATGATGATTTGACTTCATTATAAACAGCACACCTTCTCTCTTGTCATAACTTTAATTTTAGAGATGTATGCATGGCATGGACCTGAAACCAGTTGTTCCATAGGCAGGCAATGCAGACTGCTGCTTTAACAGCGGTGCCCTTCACCCTGCTGTAATTTAATGTACCATCAAAATAATCTTGCAGACATTGAATTTTAAAATCCTAAATTGTTGCTTTAAAACAAGCTCTGATAACTCTGAAAACCTGAAAAATTCGCGAAAAATGGTTGCTATAATTTCCCAAGTTGATATCTTTATTTGTCTGATCAACAGTCCAGAACATGAGATATTCAATTTACTATCACAATAAAACAAATAAAATAATGAAATCTACAAATCTATATGTATTAGAATATGTAACCAGTAAATGCTACATGTAGCTCATTTGCCACAAAAAACATTTAATATGTTAAACAGACTAAAAACCATAAGCTGTAAGAGCTTAATGTTTGAATAGTTCAAAGACCACTGGAGTCAAACATTAGATGGTTACTGAAATAAAAGATAAAGAGACAAATACAGTGATGCATTAAACAGATGGCCGAGATGTCCACCTCTCAATGAGGCGGTCCTCTTTTAAAACCAGAAGATAAAGTATTGCACGTATGGACACCAGTGTGTTGAAAACAGGTATCGTCCAATGGGTGCAGGTGATGTCTGTTTACTTCCAGCAGCAACATGGTGCTGGTCAAATCACAGATCTCAAGGCTTAAAAATGGGAGTTCAGATTCTCATGAGTGACATCACGATAGTTTGCGTCCAATACTTACTGCAGGCATCTTGATGGACTATCTCTATGTACCTGTGTATGATCTATGTGGGATATATATGGTATTTAGTCTTCCTGTTTTGAATTTTGTTTCTGCTGTAGTGGAACCAGTTGGAGTTGGGGCTGGGCCTCAGCCGGGAGCAGCATCCTGGCTGAGTTTGGGACCCTTCACCTCGAATTTGTCCATCTGACTGAGCTCTCCAATAATCCCATCTACAGAGAGAAGGTTTGACAAATGATGTTTGTAATTGCACCTTTGTTGTAAAATGCATGTGGAATCTGTTTTACATTCTTAGAGCTATAGTTTTCATTAGCAATGATCACATTTTTTTGAACCATTGCCAGGTCTTTAATAGCTTTTTTTGTTAGCTTTAACAGCACAATTTCCCTTTAAGATGCTTTACAGCAAGTGCTTTAGCCTTGATACTCATTTGTTGTTCTGTGGCATTTTTCAGGTGATCAACATCAGGAAACTACTCAACAAGATTGAAAAACCTCACGGCCTGTATCCCAACTTCCTGAGTCCAGTCAGTGGCAACTGGGTCCAACGTAAGTCATTGAATTACGACACACAGAATATGTAGGGTTATATTTAGGTTGCAAGAGAAAGGTGAACATGTTTTTGTAATGAAAGACAAGTATAGTTAACTTTTTACATATTTATAATATGGTGTCATATGTATTTAAAAATTCCCCCAGTAGGGTTATTGTAATTCCTCATTCATTCATTCTAATAATTGTGTTGTGCCCTCATGTGGGTCAAATTAACAAATATTTGAAGTCACAGAACATCATTCCACATTTTTACCTATTCCTCTGCTTTCACACCACATGCAGAGCTTCAGCAAGCTCATGTGCAAAAGCTCTTTTAGCCGTTTCATCCATCCATGCATCTGTCTATTTCCTTTCATTGTTAATATCAGGCTCATAGCAGTGGCTATATGGCTCCCACTGCTCGGGGTTATTAAAATGCTAATGGTTTCAATTACTTGAGGAAATTGGATCTTTGAGGTTTACCTAAAATGAGGTACAACAAAAAAAGGGGATTACACGATGCTGCCACTGTTATGGTAGTAATCTGGATGATTACAGAGAGAGCGTGTTTTGTGTGAGCTGGCAGAGAAGCAAAACTGTATATATTTACTGCCCCAAAGGAAAAAGAAGCTTTAGCTTCACAGCTTTCCCCTCATCTGTCTGCATCAAGGACAAACACAGCACGACTGTGATAACCTTGTGGGGGAGTTGGTAAAGGTGTGTGTGTGTGTGTGTGCACACAATGAGCATGAGTGGATAGATGAACACTCATTCACGCCTCCACAGCAATATTATACTCATCTTCAGGAGCAAACACTAGGAAAATCAACAACCCTTTTTTAAACTTCTCCTTCTAGGGTTAAGTGGATTACATAATTAAGGTTTTGACAATAAAAATGAATAGTTTAGTCCACCATAAAAGCCAGGAAGTGTTACATTTTGTTTTACAATAGGGTAAGAATGAAGCCACATGTTTTAGATGTTCCACCAAAAACACTTTGATTCCAGTTAGTCTGGTATGGTTCATTGTTTTTTTTTTCAAAGTCATTCACTCTTTAAAACCACATAGAATGCCCCACATGTACGATCACTGATAGGAACCAGATAGGATTTAAAATAATCATTAGTTGATTTCTGTATTTTAAGTATGTGCCTGTGAAGAGATGATTCATGCAAATGGTTTGATGGTGATGAATTCAACTGCGCAAAAATGGATTCAGCCTCCCACAGCACGAACCAGTGTGGCAACAATCACACCTTTCAAAGTGTGTAACATCTCCCCCTCAGCATCTGGAATCAGTTACAATAAATATTTTAAAACTAAGAGCTGTGGCTTACAGCTGAGAGGAATCTAGATTTATTGACTTAAAGAGTTTGAGACCTGCAAATACATTATGGACTATGGATGTGAGTATAACACCGCAGCAAATGTGTTTCCCTCATTAGATCATGTCTCCATCGGTGGCCTTGGGGACAGTTTCTACGAGTATCTCATCAAATCATATCTTATGTCTGACAAGACAGATGACGATGCAAAGGCCATGTACTACAGTGCACTGGAGGTATGTAAAATGTAACCTTGTGTTGTGTTCGACTCATTCATTTGTATCATTGTATAACATATTATACAGAGTGCTTTTATCCAAGACAAACAAAATCACAAAAGGCTGATAAAATACAATATCTGTTTTTGTATTTTCAGACAAAGCTGTTAGTGTTGTTACACATGGTGTTAGAGCTCTTTTATAAATAAAACCACAAGGATTGTACAATGCTGTCCTCAGGTTCAGAGTTAAAAAGTGATCAAATTAAGGAAGAAAAGTTCTGTTTGTTTGTCTGTTGGCAGATTCATTTTTAACAAAAAAATGATTATACTACTGAAGAGATGTCATCTTGTACATCATTAACCTTGCACTGCTGTGGCATCAACACTAATTAAAGACAGTTCCTGGCACTGCATAATGTGATTAGCGCTTTACTTGTGTATTCATCAAATCAATGTACTGTACATGTATGCATAACATAGATGAGAAGCTGTCTGTGTTCCTCTTTAATGAAGATAATGTCAGAGTAAAGAACATTTCCTCCAGCTACAATTACAGTGTTGCAATCATTTAGGACAGTAATTTAAGATTGTCATTGAGATTTTTCCCAGTTCTCATCAGAAGGTCAAGCCAGCGGCAGAACCATTAATTACAGACTCCCCTTTTC
Organism: Solea senegalensis; assembly: GCF_019176455.1. Classification (NCBI taxonomy): domain Eukaryota; kingdom Metazoa; phylum Chordata; class Actinopteri; order Pleuronectiformes; family Soleidae; genus Solea; species Solea senegalensis. The sequence goes on from NC_058029.1 coordinate 22,297,547, forward strand.
CCCTGTGATGTGGTATTTAATGGCCAAGGATCCATGTGTTATTTGATCAAGTTATATATTGTATGACAGAGGTTTCCAATAAGCAGAGCACAGTCCAAATCTGGACTCAGACACAGTAAAACTCAGCTCTAACCTTGATAAATCACTGAGAATGTCCACAGTTTGGCAAAGGATTTCTGATTTAACTGGTGCAGCCTTTATAGCCTTTACAGCACTATAAGTCTGGGAAATAAAGAGCAATAACATGTTCTAAATGATATGACATGAGTCAGCAAGTCATATCTGTGAATCTCAATGAGCTACTGTCAATGAGTGAGACACACACAAAGAGGAGGGAAGAGAGGGAATACAGTATATTATGATCATTCACAGCAAATAAATTGGGCCAAAACAGAGTTTTTAATCCAAACTAGACAGATTCACATTAAAGGTAAATTGGGAACTTAATCTTTGTATTTTATTATTTCCCCTACCTTCTAAAAATAGGTACTTGTGTGCCTTCTATTTAAATGGTGTTACACAGGCCCAATTTAAATGTATTACATAATTGATATGACACCAGAAAAACAAGTTTTTTGGGGGGTAACTTATTTATGATTTCCCAAAAAATCTGCTAAAACATATTGTTTAATATTAAGACGATGTACCGGACCATTGCTTTGGGAAATGTGTTTATCTGGACCGCACTGAATTTTAATTGACAAACACTGCTGTATGTTTCTACAGGGATCTAAGGTTAAGGCGCAACACAACTCATTATCTTAAAACAACGTTGAATGAGAGAATAGTTTCCAATTATTCTGTGCTATAATTACTGCAAAAATGATCTCTCAACCCTCAACATTTTTTATAAAAGAAAATGCAATGTATTAGCTTTTATATTATACACATTGCTTTGGTCTGTCTGTTACTGCAGGCTGTATTTTTGATCAACCCTCATCATAAATACAGGTTTCTGAGGAGAGAACTACATGCTGCTATGCTGGTTTTCACTTTTCTAATACAATACAGTTATCAAATACCCCACTCATCCTAGCTAGAGTAGATCTGAAATGGGCTGCATTTATTCCCTTATTCCTAAAAGAGATGTTAAAAATAAAGTTGATGAATGATTGAAAAAGTTTAAACTTTAATAATCAGCACTTTGAGTGGCTGCTGCAGAATATCACAGACCCACATTCAAATGCAGTAGCAGGCCAGACAGAATGGGCAAGAGGGACATAAAAACAGTCGGTATAAGAGAGAAAATGATGACTCATTTAAAAATGATCACATGAAATTCCCTTCTGTATTCTCCCTTATGGATTGTGAAACACTGACAACAAATGGCAACAAAGAGGCTCGTTCTGCTGGTACTGCACTAAGTTGAAAAACTGAAATTTTCATTCAGGATTTACATAGGACCACCTTCTCACACTGTTTTCCCATCAATGGAGAGCAGAGATTGTGTTTTACAAATGCATAATTTAATAAGTGTATAAATGCAGATGTTTATAGTTTCATATCCATGATGTGACACACAAGTGGAGAACACTGGTGTAAGGATGCTGTAAGGCAGAGCAGACATCAACCACTAAAACATAACATATACTTGAACTATAGCAAGGTAGAATGGAGGTAATAAATAAATAAAGTAACAATTAAATGAACACAGGCAGGCATGTGAGAAAAGGATGTATGTTAAAGCAACGGTGGTGGGTCGGGTCAGGTCAGGACAGGACAGGACAGGACTCTGGCTCATGCAACCAAACATGATTAACAATTCCATCAATTATGAGAATGACTTGTGCATTAAATGGCTTCTACATTGCCCTGTGCAGCATGTGATGAAAAACATGTCTTTAATCATAATGATGCATTTAAAATAATAAATAGTAAGAAATTCAAACCTGCAAGTGCAAGAACATAATGTGTGGTCTTAATACCTTATCAGGTTTCAGGCAGTAATGCCTGCAAACATTGGGAAAGTAATACACAGTCAACTGACTGAGTACTACATATGTAGGATTATGCAGATTAGGAAACACATTAAGGCTTGATTTGTACAGTGTAGACAAATTAACAAAACAAATCTGGTTTTGCAGTTTTCTATTTACCTTTTCTCTAGGGGATTAAAATGATGTCTATGTCATTGATTACTGAAGTATTCTCATCTGCGTGTGACTATAGGCAATTGAAGCTAATCTGGTACAGAAGTCGCCTGGCGGTCTCACCTACATGGCTGAGTGGAGAGGTGGGATCCTGGATCATAAGATGGGTCACCTGGCCTGCTTCTCTGGGGGAATGATCGGCATTGGGGCTGATGATGGTGCTCCAGAGAAGAGACAACACTACCTGGACCTGGCTGCTGAGATTACACACACATGCCATGAAAGCTACACACGCTCAGGTGAGAGGAAAAGTCTAGGATTATGAAGACCTCCATTTAATTGTGCTTTTAAACAAAAGGCTCACCTAATTAAATCTACACCATAAATCCAGGGAGAAAACCTGTGTTTTTAGCTTGTGTGGATACAGTAGCTGCTGGTCTAATGCTGCATCATTTAGTAAGTTTGTGTCACTTAAGTAAATCCTAATGTATGTTTTCAAACACCAAAGTCACAAATGCAATTGATGTAAAATTACAGATTTTCTCTACATACACTGGGAGTGAGTGGTTTACAACGCTACACAGACTTCTTTTTCCAGCTGTCAAACAGCCAGATAAAGATGAAGAAGCATAAAACATTATTGGAGATATCATAGACTTCAGTGGGTATATCTATCTATCTATCTATCTATCTATCTATCTATCTATCTATCTATCTATCTATATATATATCTATATATATATATATATATATATATATATATCTATATATATGCATGGTGTCTATGCTGGTAGTAATGTTTTCAGTGAGCACGAGCACAATCATTGTTGACTTTGCATCAGTACCTAGTGCAAGCACATATCCAAATAACTTTGTTTTCCTGACTCAATAGGAGAAACATTTGTTTTGTCTTCACCTCAACAGAGGGACAGCAGGCTTAATAAGAAGCAGCCAGAAACGTGCTTATTTTCACAGCTGTAAGAAGCACATGTGAAGGTGCCTCTAAGTGTGTTAGGTAGCAACAGCTTGTTGTAATTCAGGAGGAAGAATAAAAAGGGAGTTGGTGTATGGAAGAGAGAACATTGTGATAAAAATTGATTCCATGGGAAGTTTACTGTGGTTCTAACCTATAAATTAGGCTGAGTATAAGACGTGGTTGCAGTCACAGACTATAAGATTTCCCCAGGAGAATAATGCAAGAACAAGTGAACAAGGGAAAAAAATTATGAGCAAACCTACTTTCGATTTTCTTGGGAAGACTTATGTTTGATCTCTTCCCCCTGGCATCTGTCTTTGCCCTAACTATAATCTCCTCTCCTAATTTCAAGCTTTTATTTGCCCCTTCTTCTGTTGAATCATCCTCAGGTTCCTTCTGCCTTTGCTTTTAAAGTAAGCTAATGTGATTCAAATCATAACCTGTGGCCCTCTCTGTCATCGTCATCCACCAGCTTTCTCTTTTCTCATTAAAAGGTACTGGATGGTGGTTAGTAGTCTTTGGAGTAGCTGTCTGTCAGAGATATGCTTTAAGTGGCTGCTGTTTAACCCTGTGCTTAACATTTATACCATAATGACACTCATTCTACTGCTCCTCTCAGTTTCTGCTGTTTGTCCACTGATTAATATTCAGTATAGAAGAATATGAAAAACATTATTTCCATTAAAAGGACAAGCAGAGGGACAATTGCATTACAGGAGTTTGACGTGTTGTTATAATTATTTAAATGCCATTGTTGTCTTGCTCAGACAGACCTGGATAAAGCTCACTGAGGTCATTATCTGGAAATGAGCTTTTTAACCATGCAGCAGCCAACTGACATTCTGAAATACTCTGTGGCACGAGCTGTGTTAGCACATCACTGGTTGTGTTTTTGTGACACTACAGAGGCATCATAAATAAACATTCACACTGTTCTGATTCTATATTTGCTAAAAGCAGTTTACTGTATGTATATCACCATGTCACTGCTACAACCTTTGAAACCGAATGTATCCACTTGTGGCTGCACAAAAGGGACAACTACAGACTTTGGTCAATGTTATGACAAAGAAATAATAAAGATTTTACCTTTCAAAGTAAAACTGGGATAAGACTTGAGAAATGAGTGTGACAGAAGCAAACTAGTTCTAATGTATTCTAAGGATACAGAAACCAAATGATTTTTATTATCTGAAAGAGATTACTCATTATACAAACACAGGCTTAAGGTTTAGATATTCAGTTAATGCTAATATCGCCTCAATATTACACACTGGACCTTTAACAACAAACCCAGGATGGTTTATACTAAAAAATTATGTAATCAAAAATATTTAGTTTACTTTAGTTTACTAAATGTAGAAGTTGGAGTTAAATAGACAAAGGTCATGTCCCTTCTGGTTTTAGCAGTGATCAATAATCATAAAGAAGGCCAACTCAGGATATCATGCTTCTGAATATGATACAATAAAAAAATCATAATGAAATGTAAGTGTTTCTAAATTTAAGAGGTTGGTATTCCAACGCTCCTGTCTTAGCCAAGAATAGATTTCTTTGTGCACCATCATGAATAGGATCTGTGCACTGCTGAATTGTTGTTGAAGGAAGGGGATAAAATGAGAATGACAAAAAAGTCAAACTGATGATATTTCTCTTGTCCTTTAAATAAGGCAGGAACATTTTAGTGTGCGTTGAATGATGTTACATTTTGGAATCCCCTGCAGATCTGGTAGGTGGACATCTGTTACCTGACAGGGATTAATGTTTCTGTCGTCTTGTCCTTAATTTCTATCAGCCACCAAACTGGGACCTGAAGCGTTCAGATTTGACAGCGGCGCTGAGGCCACGGCGACCAGGCTGAGTGACAGATATTACATCCTACGACCAGAAGTGATCGAGAGCTACATGTACATGTGGAGACTGACGCACGACCCCAAGTACAGGGAGTGGGGCTGGGAGGCTGTTGAGGTAACATAGAAAATATATTAATGTGTAAACATTTTTGTTATTAGAATAATATTAGAATATTAGAAGATATTTGCTGCTTTACTTTTAAGTGTTCTACACATTTTTACAGGAGGTTATGTGCTGTACTAGGTCATGCATCCCAGTGCCATGATCTTTATGAACTGTTTTGTCTTTAGATTATTAAATTGAAGGTGGTAAAAAGAGAGAAGAACAAAATGGTAACTTTACATTATGAATGATTAGTATCACTAAAATATCCACAGACAAGGTAGTTTGGTAGTTTTTACCCTATTCCTTCCTGAGAGTGATGGAGTTTACAAACTGCACTCACTGATTATGTCAATTCCTTTTAACACCCTTAATTACCCTGTAATAGCTTCCCAGATATTTTGTGGCACTTGACATTACATTCTAGATTAAGCTACCCCACTATCATGAGGTGAAGGTGATGTGGGGAGCACCATTATTAATGTGGTAATAGACAGTAAACTGTAGAAGACCAGCATGATATATTTAGCATTAATTTAGTGGGTAGAGAAGTGGAGGGATCAGGCTGACGAGTTTGACAGGCCTTTAATTATCTGGCACAGACGTTGAAAGCAGTGTTCAACTGTTCTCTTCATGAACATCAAGCATTTACACATTGGGATCTTTGTTAATTAGTGTGTAAAAGCCAGCCTTTTGCAGCAAGGCTAATAATGTGCTAATCTGCTTGGCTAGTTCAGCCACTCTCCATTAGCATTAGTCAGGTTTAGCTTTGCTTAAACTTCCATTGTGTAGACGGCTGAGAGGCTTGATGCACAGACACACGAGTAAATCATTGACATAAGATTAATATCTGGTTTTCTGTCCGTACAGAAGCACATCTCTGTGAGGGCACATTAAATATGCATGAACAATGAATACTCAATCACTTTGTGCGCTCAAATTGCAACTGTGAGAGTTAGTCTTTACCTTGTCCATAAATAAATGTTTTTGAATGTATGTGCGCACACTTCCACCCACCGGCTCCCTGTCTGTTTCCTGTCAGGCCCTTGAGGAGCACTGCAGAGTGGAGTCTGGCTTCTCTGGGATCAGAGATGTTTACACCGTGACAGTCAGTCACGACAACATGCAACAGAGCTTCTTCCTCTCAGAGACACTCAAGTAGGTCCTATTTTGGTATCACTTCACTAAATGTATGCCATAAAGAGTTCATGTTTGGTGCAGACATAGACATCAATGGCCATGAGAAGGTTATTATTAGTAAATTATTGCTTAATGACATATTAATAAGGGCCGTAGTGTGTCAGTGCAAAGAGTTGCGCATGCATTCAACAACTAATCTAATTTTTAAGGTTTTATGGGGCATTTAGTTATTATTGGATTGGACAGCACAGCACCAAATGGTGGAGAGGTGGTGAGAGATGCAGCAATTGACCGCAGTTTGGAATCAAACCTGGGTTACAGCAGGAGGCCCTTGGCTTATGGGGTGCTAGCCTTAACTAATTCATAACTCTTGTGTTAGTAACTCAACGTAGGCTTAGCTCTCAGGTTTATTCCCCACAGTTGGTAAACGGTATCGTTTGTTACAACTGTCATTAAATATATATCGAGGTCAGTGTTTCCTCTACCAAATATTATATAGAATATACCTCTCTCACTGGACATAACTTTTACCGTATATGTGTTACAGCCCAGCACATACACACATGCATGTATTCATAAATAGATAAAGGAATCATGGCGTTTATGTTCTTCTGCTGCTCTTTTGTTCATTGTATGCACATTGAATTACTTAATTTATGAAGGAGATGGATGACACAGCCTGACACGCACAGATGATCAGCAAACAATTAACACCTACTAGTCGAACAGGAACAGGTCACCCTTGTCCAGGCTCCTCTTCTCCTTAATTCTTTTCAGTTTCTGTGCTGCCTCTGCTGTGACATCCATCTGTGTAACTTACTTAATGTTTAATGTAGCATTCTGCATTAATGGATAAAGACACTAAGAAGCTAAGGATGCATTTGTGCCCATTATCTGTTCCATCCATGAACTGTACTGTGAGACACAGACAATCTCTACATCAATGCTTAGGAGTCAACAAAGGTCATCCTCCTTTTTTGAAAACAACAAAAACGATCAAACATGAACGGTAAATGTGCAGTTACAAGTGTGTCCTCAGGTCATTAAGCAACAGAAGCATTCAGGATGCTACATGGTTTGTGTTACGATAAACAGACAAGCTGACAGTACGACACTGGCCTTTGCTACTGTATCACCCTCTACAGCACTAATACTAATGTACGTCCTCTTAAAAACAGACTGATCATAAAAGTTGGTGTAGGTGGAAGCACAAAGCAATGTTGTGTGACAAAATGAGGCCAGTGGTATAAAACTGCTCCAGAGAGTGGATGAAAGCGGAGATAAGTCTTTGAAGAAAGTATGGCTTGTATGATTCAGCAGAAAGTGTTGTTGAATCAATGCACTGTCAAATCATTTTGAGGTGGAACAGTACAGTAACACAAGAAAGGTTTACATATACAAATCAGTAATATGTTATCAATAAACCAATACACTGTATAGAACAAGGTGATTAAGTGAAGCTGCTCTGCTCTTCCTCACTGTATCTTCAAACTAAAATAATCCAGACTAACTAAACAATCTTGATCATAGGTGTTATGTTACCTTACTTATGAAGTCCAAATGATTTGGCTGAAGCACTTAAGACATAAAAAAAAAATAGAACATGGATGTCTCTGAGATGCAGTGTTACTTTGATACCATCTCAATGAGCTGACACACTGCTCTGTATTTTTCATCTCCCTTTGTACTTAAGCTCTAATTTGTGTCATAAGTGAAACTATTAGATTCATTTTGTTCTCAGTTTTAGACAGGCTTTGAAAATGTAATAAATTACATGTCGGGCTAAAAAGAGCTAAGGCTTCCTCACAACTGTCAAAGCTGGCCTCAGGTTTTTAATCTAACTGTGCTTAAATAATTCAGGCATTGTATATGCAATCTCATGAAAAATCTACATAAGATGCACTGCTCTAATTTGACATCAAAGATAAATAGTGATTTACTTGATGATTTGAAAATAAAGAACTCTATCACATCAAATTGCCCCATAATAAAAAGTACATTGTTCCTGGATTGTATTAAGATTCTTTTCACATTTTCCTCTAATAACATACACCAACCTCCACTGCAGTCAAAACCACACAGTCAAATGTATAGAAGGGAATCAAACTTTAAATTGTATTCATGTGGCCTGAAAAGACGTCTTTAAGTTAAGTATCCAGTGAGATATGAATAAATGAATGTAAATTGGATGATTTCCCTGTGTGTTTAGGTATTTGTACCTGCTGTTCTCTGACGATGACCTCCTTCCACTGGAGGACTGGGTCTTCAACACGGAAGCTCACCCTCTGCCCGTTGTTCGTAAGAGTTGCCTGCAGGATGAAGAGACACAGGATAAGACGGCCTCTAAATAAGACTGAACCCAACAACTGACACACACAGTCATAAGTACAAACACAGATTCTCAGCAGGTTCAGAATTTCAAGAGCGTCTTAAAGACCTTAAATTCCTTCCCTGGAAAGGATGTTGTCGTTTTACGCTGTGATTGTATATCCTTGGGCCGGGGTTACTTTCTGCTGGCACTTCTTTTTTGTGGACAATCAAAAACAAACATGACTTTCATGAAAAGAGCACCTTTTTCATTCCTTCTTTCCTCTGTGAGGAAACAGTATAACTTGCAGACCCAAATGTACGGGAAGAGGGTTGAACTATATTGTTGGAAAGAGGGAGAAACGTTTAGAAAACCACTTGAGTTTTGCTCTTTGATTTTGTCGTTTTTATGAATCTTAACATTTTTTTGTTTTCCTTGTGAGTAGCTCCGCTCTTTGACCAAAGGTTTCTTTGCATTTCTATTCCATCTTTTCCAGTTAACGTGTTTTTGGTGAGATTTGACAGAAAGGAACACTTACTACATGAACTGTAATTGATTAATGTACAGACAAACATGATAATCCACCTCTGAACTAATGTTGATGTCATGTTTTTTGCTGAAACAAGCTTGAAAGAGTCCTTGATTTAAGTGAGGAGGTGCCAGGACTGTGGCAGCGTATTATGCAGCCAGGGACCATGGTTTTTTGGTTTATTTGGTTGTTCGTTTCTTTTGGAACAGGACAATGCTTTCTCAGTCCTGTCGGCCTTTAAAAATCTGAGTAACAAATGGAGGCCTGTCAGTTCTCTAACTGTGATACAAGATTTTGCCAGGTAGCTCCAAGTGTTTTTCTTTCCTGTTTCTGTTGTGTTTCCTCTGCTTCACCCTGCCTTTACATGTGGAATCCATACAGATGCCAATACAGATGTTAGGGCTGTTCGACTGCAGAGATGACTGTTCACTGTCATTAACGCTGTCCTGTACAGCTATAGAGCGACTGTGCTGTACATACATATGAAGTGAGTGATCCTGTGTGAGCTTGTCATGACAATATTTTGTGATTTATTTTTCTTCTTCTAAACTCCAGTGGTTCTTTTTTTCTGGGTTCTCTTTTGATTTGCTTCCCTCAGGTGTTTCAGTAAAAAAGATTTTAAAAAACATTTAAAAAGTTCTGATTTTAAGTCTAGCTATTATTGCTGATATTAATTATTGTTACTTATTCTTACTGTTTGATTTAACTTTAATTGTTGAATATTTTCAAATACTGATAAAATAACTGTGCAAATTTGTACATTTAAACAATCACTGTTGTTCTGTCTTTTTTTTATTGGTTTCGGTATTTCTACACTGTTGTCCAAGGTGCCCAATTGTGGTATGTATTTGGTAGTTAATATTTGGAGCTGGATATTTGTTTTGGTATTTGCTCCCAGGAAGGTTCATCACAGATGTAATTAAAGACCGGCCTCTCTCAAGCAGAATATGATTGATGTGGCTCAGGGATGACACCTCTTTGATGGGCCTACGAAGCAAGATTTAATATCATCCTTCCAAAAGAATACCGTTCTTTGTGCCGTCATCTGAATTCTAATTTCAGTCTGATAGCTTCAAGTGCTTTTTCATCGACTTTAAACTGAAGCAGCATGCGTTATTGACATTTAATAGCAATTAAAAAAATGGTACTCAAATGCCACAGATCTGGTAACGTTCTTCCTAAACGCATTCCTTAAAAATGAGATGACACAAAGGTGTGTAAGTTAGGTGTAAATCTCGTCTAAATTACCTGTGTGAATCATGAAAAAGGCAAAAAACAAAGAGCAGAATTTGTACTTTTGAGATTGCCTTGACAAAGCACCGGGGCACAAATGATCAAAGTCCAGATGAATTCACCTGAGACTGATTGTGAAGGGCACACTACAAATAAGTCCCTCCCTTCCTTTTCTTTTTCTTTTGTTGCTCTGACAGGGGCTGTCATATTGAACAGAAATGTCGAGGCTGCTGTCTGACGTGGTAAGACCTTCAGTCGATATGTAACGAAAGGGGGAAGAGCCATCGCTATCTCGCTGCCACAGTTGTGGTCCAGCTGTCTGTACCAGGACAGCAGGTTTAGAGGGAAGAAATGGCATGTCAGCAAAGATCTGCTTCAAATATTACTTGATTTCAAAACATTGTCAGCTCCACCTACTCACATTTTCAACTCCACAGTGACTTGAGACAAACAGAGGAACAACAACAAAATGTTTTGGTTACAAGTCAGCCACAGAAATGCATCTGAAGAACAAAAGAAGTGTTCTGTGTCCAAGAGAAACTAGGACACAATACATGCCAACATTACTTACACTGCAGTTTACATACAGAGCATTTTAGCACTAACTTTACATGATGTTTCATCATGTGTAAACACGTATGCCAACACGTCACATCTGCTTTTGTCTCCTTTCAATGCTTTAGCCAATAGTTCATTTGTGTCTCACTCACTCTCACTGCTTTATCCTCTCGAGTCAATCCCAGCTGACATAGGGCGAAAGGCGGGTTACACTCTGGACACGTCCCCAGATCATCGCAGAGATGAACAACCATTCACTCTCACATTCACGCCTACAGTCAGAAAATGCTCCATATCTCCATAAAGAAAGGCCCTCAGTTGAACTGAGATTTGAACTGATGACTTTCTTGATGTGAGGCAACAGGGCCTTTGTGCCTCTGACAAGCAAATATGTTCACATTTTAAAATGATATACAAATGCCACTGTACCTGCTGTATGTTAACATATCAGCTGTTTGCAGAGCACACAAGCGTCCACAGAGCTTACACTATTGAGAAAACAATTTCCACCTGCTTCACATTACCAAAACCATTCAATAATTTAATTGGAATTTTAAATACTTTAATTGGATTTCACTCCTAAATTTCACATATTTGTCCTTGGGTCAAGCCAAAACACCTCTATGAAATTTCATTAAAATCCAGACAGGAGTTTGAGTAATCCTTCTACAGACAGACACTAAAAACACGTGTTTAATGTTCTGTGGTCTGTAACCTCTTCACCTTGTGTCTGGTCTGATTAGATACTGTACTGTGATAATGAAATTGATTTTCATTCACTGCAGACCACTGTGCAGAGAAAATGCCAGACCATAAATAGCAGGTTATAAACACACAACCAAACTTTACTGTGTGTTTTCCTACAACAAAAACAGTGAACTGACAGGTTCAGTCACCTTATCCTCCACCCTAAACTAATCTGCTGTCATATTGTGATTATTTATTTATCTGAGGTTGTGTTCTGGGACAACAACGTCATCTCACTCAGTTCTCCAGACAAAGACAAACACAGTCTGTACCTCTGAGTGATGTAAGGCGATGTAACTGTCTCACGCACACGTTTTCAGTTAGCCAACAGCTTCTACAATAGTTCCACATCAGTGGCCTGCAGGTACTGTCATATTTTCCAGGTAGTGAAGTCAATTTTCAGAATAAGGTCCTTCAAAGTGAAATTTCATTTTGAACTCCTGTTGTGTGCTGCTTCTGCTCTGTTTCTCCCCGTCAGGTTTTGCTGGCACATTGTTATGGTTTATTGAACTCTCTCTTCCTCTCAGTTCAACACGTCTTCCTTTGGTCATTATTCTCTAACTAATGATGACTAAAATGAAGAGTCCCAGTTTTTACAGAAGCATGACTCAACAATTGATTCTCCTGTTATTGTCTCAGTAATAGTAAGTTTTTAATTAATTTCTTCCTCTCTTTCCCCAAGCAGAAACTGAAAACACAGTGTTGGTAACTGTCAAAATACATTACAATAATCTCTTCATCACAGAACAATGAAAATATTTCATGTATTCAATAGTTACTTGTTAAAGAGAACTCGATATACAATACTCTCACCACTTCATTCATTTATACTTTTTTTTTAAATAAATAGAATTTGTGTCAAATCATGGTAAGTAAGGATGATTTTTTTGGGCCGATTCCGATTTCCAATTATTTATGGAGTTTGACCTTCCAATACCGATTTTAGCTGATTCCAATTTCATTTTTTAAACCACTTTACAGCACACAGAGATATATTTTTTTATATTATATAAAATATATATATTTTTTTATCTTTTCTTTAATATAAAATTCTAACATAGAAATACAACCAAATTTTCAGCTATGTAATGTCTTTTTAAAAAAATGGAACACATCTTAAAAGTGCGGTGTTATGGAATAACCATTCTTTTCAACTTAAAAAGCAAAAGTAAACTTCTGTATGAAAACAGATGTAAGAGCTACAGGTAGTGTCAATAAAACAATGAATAAAAATAAAATAAATATAACCTGGCGGTATAAAGATATTTGTCAAAACACAAATCACTTACATCAACGGCAAGTTATTTCTTTGAGAACAGAAGCATTTCTGCCTTGTCACCAGTTAGTCTGTTTCTCTTCTCATCTGCCACATTTCCAACCAGGCTAAACAAACGCTCACCGTCAAAGCTTGTACATGGTGCAGAGAACTGCCATGTAGAAATCCCCACTTCTCTGTCTGTTAGCTCTCTGAGCTAACTTGCTATCCGAAGCCTCTGCTAACTGCTAACCCTGCTGACCCTGCTGACCCTGCTAACGCCTCTCCACCTGCACCAGCTCGCGTGACGTGTGCTGCTGTTGGTCACGCGGCGCACAAGTGCAGTTGACCGGGCATAAAATCAGCATATCTCTGTCTGACCGGCCAGGCACCGGTCATGGCCGATCACTTGACTATCGGCCAATTCTGGACACCGGCCGACCAATGGGTGCATCTTTAATGGTGAGACTGCAGATTGTAACAAATCAAAGGGAACGATCTTTACTCTGTCTCTGGCTGCTTTGTTTTCATTCAGTCTGCTGCAGAAACCAAGGCCCTCGCCTAAAGTACATATAAAAACAAACCATTTATAGATTTATATTTTAAAGCAACTCACAAACATGGCCTTAATACATTAGCCAACTTTGTCCTTGAATACATAAACTATATCTATCAAGTAATTATTTCTTTTTCGAAATGTCAATTTTTGGTTTGTCTTGTCTGACCAACAGTCCGTGACCTACGACATATTCACACTTCCCACTGTGTGAATAATTATGTCTTAATGTAGCCAGAATTTGCATAGTAATGATTGATCCCAACTAATTACAAGTCAATCAACTGTCAATGATGACGTCTCATCCAACAGAATTAAACAAAAATGTAAACACACACCAAACAACCTCAAATGACAGGCACATGCACTTTCTAGGAGCGATGGTTATCTAGTCATGGCTTCTCATGGCTCAAAAGACAGCTGCTCTTCAGTGGCTGCCATGGTGGATGTATACAAAAGCTGCTAGACGTCAAGGGTTTGTGATTGGTTCCCTTTTCTTCTTTTTTATTCTGAAATGAGCCAAAAGTGTGTCCATGCTGGACGTGTCTGCAGAGTGAAATCACATCTTCAGCTGAGTTCATCCAGGCTACACCACAGACATGTCAGATTGCAGTTTGGAACAAAGTCAAATATCTCTGTCATGGTTTGGTTTTCTTTAACATCATCATGACTCTGAAAAGTTTCTTTTCTTTGGCACAAAGAGTGATGCAATATGAAAATCCAGGCTGCATTGTCCTCCATCAAATTTATGATTAATAAAACTTTAATGTGATAAGTAACTGCATTCTGAATCAGTGAAGCACTATTTATTTCACCCATGCTGTCATGTAATATTCATATTCAATGATACTTTCTGATTAGAAAATCAATAGTTATATAGTCATAAATCTTATTTTAAATTAGTTCTGAGAGTAATTGAGCAAATTAGTCAACCCAGTATGTTTTTAGTTTGTGAAGGTCTTATAGACAATCATGTTTAACTTATAACGTCTTAAACTGTCATGTTATTTTGCTCTGTGACCATTTTCATTTGCACATATTCACTTTAAATGAAAACATTATTGCGATCGATCAATAGAGATAGAAATAACTGGGCTTGGGATATGTTCAAAGACCAACAACCGTCACTGAATAGTTCAGTGGCCCCATTCAGTATAAACATCTGTTCTGTGAGCCCATGACATAAATCCCATTGTTCAAACCTGACATTAAAATGCAGCGTGGATGCATCTACTATAATTCCTATAATTGCAGACAATTACTGTGCTTAAACGTCTCTCAGTGATTTTTATTTTTGATACCGTTTCCAATTTCCCAGCACTTTAGCCCTTTAGAGAGATGTAGCATGCAAACTAAATGAGCTTTAATTGTGAGTTCATTGTTGATGAGCAGCATGTCACACACGAAGGCCATAGAAGAAGCGCCACAGTAAGACTGCACTGATATATGGATTATTGATCGACTACTAGCCTCTCTGATTTCAGCTTCTTGAAAGATTCTTTGCATTTCTTTGAGATTAAGAGCGATGCAGAAAGTTAAAACAAGTCATTTAATCAACAACAACTACAATGTGTGCCTTAAACAGTAACAAATGAATTCACACAATGCTGATTAAGGTCATCACCTCCTCAGTACAGTGGTAGTTACAGCTCGTGTCACCCAGCGACCTTTAGCTGCACACAGGAAGTGACTGATTTCATCTCAAGATTAACAGCAGCATTTCACTGAAAACTGAAGTGTCCACTAAAGTTTCAGAGGAGAAAACAGCACAGAAAACCTCATTGCTCAGCATTTATCCCCTGCTGAGATAAATGCACCCTGCATCCGCCCAACACTGCTCTGCTGATGTATACTTATAAACGCTCACTCAGTCAGGTGTGATAGTTTGACAGAGCCCATTTTCAGATGAAGGACACAGCAAACAAATAATATAAAATTATTTCTGTTCACACTGGCAGAATAATAATATTAAAAAGTAACGCAGTGTGAAAGCAAGAGAATGTTTAGATTGAGTTTATACAGATCCTTGAAGGTAGTGAGTTTATAGTGAATTAAAAAGGGAGGAGGTATTTCAAATAGCAACTATGGCTTAATAAAATATGAAATATTAACATTATACATCAACAAGGTCTGGATACTCGTGAGGACGGTGTTTTTATGGCTCACAGTCCAAGGACCATGAGGGAGCGAGCAACAGTCTGCCCTGCTGACCACAACAGTGTCGGTCATCAGTGCCAGTGTGTCGAAAGGAAACAAGGCGGCAACACAGACTCACAGAGGTACAGACTCACAGAACTCGACAGAGGTACAGACTCACAGAACTCAGAGGTACAGTATATGTGCACCCTTATGACAAAAGGATTTGGTGTTATTAAAAATAAAATCCTGCCTCAACTCAGTATGAATAAGTATTATCTTATAGATCGATAACTCCCATTGTCGACCCTATTTTAAAGTAGTTATTGTTGATTGTGAGATAGTTTTCCAGGACATTTACTCCATGTTAGTGTTTTAAATCTTCAGGGGCTTGAAGTGACACAAGTCTCACAAGACTCCTGATGAAAGCTAATGCTTATTGTTTGCGGTCTCACGGTCATAAATAGTCACTTGTCACCGCAGAGCAGCAGAAGTTTATAATCCAACTCATGATAAATGCTCCTGCAGTTTTATTGCCGGCAATCTTGTACATTAACTTTATTTATATTCATCTTTATTGCAGTGAAGGTTAAAAATCATAAATACTACTCAGAGTATCTGTGAAATAGTGTCCACAGAGGCTCACTGCACTGGCACAAAAGCATAGTTGAATTTTTCTGTTTTATTTTTGTATCCTTTCAGACTTGTATATCATTCATTTGTACTGAAGTAATATCAGGAACTCAATAAAACCAAAACAATGTGCATGTACCACCAGAGACTATGAGAAAATACAGATAAAGATACTGGTTGAAATTACCAAAGCAAACAATACTTTACAAATATGACTTCACTTCAGTTATTTGGCAGCTGTGGTAACTTTTTTAGTGGGTTTTTGGTCTTGCAGATGAAATACAATAATGCCTTGTTATTTAAACCTGTTTTAACATAAACACATATGCATTGAAACTAGCAAAAAGTGACTTCAGGTAGTGAGCAAGTTTTCACTCTAAATAAGTCAACATAACTAACTTAACTTGATTACTGACGCAAAGCAAGGTTTCTGCTCGGCTGTGATGCGTTTAATGATGCTCGTAAAATCAGCTCACTCACTCACTCACTCACTCACTCACTCTCGCTCTCCTCTCACAGCATCCGTGCAAACAATCAGGGACAATCTGGCTTCCTCCAAATATTGACATGAAAATGAACACAATAAAACGTGTCAATATCTGTGGAGTTTTAGTCAGGAACGTCCAATGATGTGGGACAACTATTGCAATTAAGAAAAACAAGCCAAACTCTTTCTAGCTTTTTTTTATGTAATAAATGTAACTCAATAAATGTTTAAGCTAAGCAATTTTGTTTATCATTTGTTTTTAACAAATAAATTATATAGATCAGATGAGGAATAAATAAAACTGTCAAAACAATCGACCAAATAGAGAAAACCAAAGATGAAGACCAGCACCAGTCAACTTAGCAACTGAGAGATGACGTTGGGTTGTGTGCGAAATTTGTTTGTTTTTGCAATTGTACTGATTGAACTCTTGTAAGTGTATATATTTTATGAGATTATAATATTTACTCCCCTGAAGACAATACTACTGTCCTCATCTACTCAAACATTTATACTCTTTGCAAAGATGTTGATCTTTGCTGCAGGATGTCGATTAGATTGCAGTCAGAACTGAGGTATCCTCATCTACACAGGCCTGCAACAGTATGGCAAAAAAAGCACTGGTGCTACATTAATATACCTCAGATATATAAATAAATAATACATAAATAGAGCTCAATGTCACCAAAATGAATTATTTTGCGAAAAATAACTCTACCCTCAGGGGCTCAACTTGCATCTAACATTCCATCTCAGTGAGCCACAGGAACACAACCTGCCCCCCCCACGGCCCACCACCACCAACCACACATGCATTACACTCCAGAGACTTAAAATGGCTTAAATAGCTTCTATTTTGGTTTCAGGTGGAGATGAAAGAGCTGCAGTAAAAGAGATTTCACCTGGTAAAGTTTTGTCCTGAGTTATAGCCCATATGGAAAAACATTGGTTTCCACTGCAGCACAGGTGTGCCTTAATCATTATGCTCTCAAGTTAAGGGGATATTTGTTTACCGTTTGTTCTTTTGAAGCAAGTGCAGGGTCGTTCAAAATTCTGCATATATGATTTTGATTGCTTCTCAATTATATGTTTTAAGTAGCAGGAGATACAGACGCTTGCAGTGCAATCGTGAAAACAGAGCTGTTTACAGGAAGCTGTCATCAAACCAGGTGTCAATAAAAATGCTAACGGACTGTTGTCTCCCCCCATTTCAGTCATGTTTTATTTAAACACCGCATGTAATTATGTTTTTATATGTGTGAACAAAGATGTGATGAAAAGATATGTTAATCTAAGGGGCTGGTAGACTCTGTGCTGTCTCTCATTTTCCAGTTTCAAACACACAACTCCACAATTTATCTCCAGTCCATTCATGCAACACATCAAAACATTACAAAGCATCAATTTAAACAAAGCTCCCACAACAACTCATTATTTCTGCTTGGAAAAACTGAATCATCCTTCTCCAGTAACTCTGACAAACCCAAGAGTGTAGCCAACCTATATATTAAGTCTCACGAATGAAGAGAAAGATGGTATAATTATATGAAGATGCTTGAGCGAGCACAGGTCATCGCTCTCACACAACACTTCTGTGAGTAATGACCGTTACTTGAGTGTCACAGCACACTTCACTGGAAACTGCAGTCATTTGCACCAACTGGTCTGTCCAGCATTGCAGGCTGGTGTTTTTAGTGTTACAACAAAAAAACACCTTTCTCTAAAAGCTATTGATATATGTAATGTTGATTAAGATCGAGCCTCACGCTAATGTCCGTGATCACAGTCCTCTTCACAGGCTCAGTCCCGTCAACACATCATGTCCTGGTGTAAACGATATTGTCCAGTCCTGTGACCCAATTTCTGGTCATTTGCCTCACAAACACGATGAATTTGCGGGAGATCATTGTGGCCACCACATCACAAATTGCTGAAGGGAACTGAACTATGAGTAAAACACAGGAGCAGCATCATACACATAAGAAGTTTGCCACAGCTATTTTTCTGTTGCTGAAAATAAATGAACAAAGAGTACAAGTGCATATCAGTTGTATCTGAAGTTCATTCTGTTACATTCAAATGATTATTAAATGAGTTTACACAAGGTTGATTAAGTCTATCAGCTCCTCTGTGTTTCAGTACAGCAGTGTTTTGTGTCTGCGTGTGTGAAGACACAGATTGATGCAGAAGTGTAACAGCTACCCTGGTAAGGTGAGACGGCAGATAACTCTAGGTTAAGAAATTAAGAAATTAACCTATTAGCAGAGGAGAAATATGTTCTTCACTGCACTGACTGCTCTTGCAATTGAATACTAGACGGACTCAATGACAGATGTGCGCCCTGGTTCACATCTGTCATTGAGTGCAGTATTCACAGAGATCTGTGAGCAGAAACATTCTAAACTTATCTTATCCAGCAACCAGACAGACATGATGGCTTTTTAAAGCTGGTTTAATCATTTGATCATAACAGACTGAGTGTAATAGGGAGTTCATTCCACTTTGGATCAGAAATCACAGCTGTGGATTAATATTTTCCATGATTTCATATCATTATGTCTGACCTCTGGACATCCGCAGCATAATAATAGAGGGCAGAGCACAAAATATTACTGTTGCTTTTTTTTTTTCATAAACCATCTATCTCAAATATTACTTTGCTTCTGTTTTGGTGCATGCTTCTACAAACATTTAGCATAAGGATATAGAATGTATTTAATACTCTTCAGCTTCTTCACGGTGTTTTATTATTGTGATGCATTCACTGATTTCATTTTGTAGTTTATCTCGATGTGTGTCTTTGTGACTTCCTGTTTTATTTCATATTGTGATTTATTGCGTCTTGTTTTCAGGTAGTCTTACTTCCTGGTGTTTCCTGTGTTATCCCCACCTGTGGTCATTCATCCCTGCTTCCCAAATGTATTTAGTCTCTGTGCTCACCTGTTCTGCTCTATGCTGTATCTTCAGTTCCTTTACCCTCTCCTTTTTGCATCTAGTATTTGTTTAATGAAAGCTCCAGCACAGAACTTCTCCTTCTTCCTGAGAAATTGTGAGTAAACACTGCCAGGGTCTCGATATGACATTTGTCTATCATGCTCTTGCACCAACCCCATCCCTCTAGTGGCAAAAAAGCACTGCTGTAGTATATCTGCCCTTTAACACAGCTCTACTCGTCCAGACTGCAACTTGTGCAGGAACAGCAGCAGCTGTGATGCAGGCACAGAGTCAGGCAGTTGTTGAAGGAATTGATTAATACTGTATCACTTTACATTGGTGGAGCATGTATTGTCCATATCGGATGTGATAACAAATATGACTGTTGTGGGTGTTTTGGGGTACTTTCAGCCACAATCCAATGATTTGCAGCTATCCTTGTGCTTCTGCCTTCCCTCACTCAGTTCTGATGTAAAATGCATAACTTCCTGTGTGCAGAGACTGAATGTCAGCGACATGAGATCTAAACACTGCTATTTGAGAAACAGATACAGTCACATGCAGCGGACATTCATTTATATTTAAAACTCACTTTTTGTTTAAAACCTCAGTCCTGTTTTGTTGCACTGTGAACAGATTATTATAATACCTTTGAACTGTATATCCAATGGAGACATGAGCTGAACACAAAGATGATACCTTTTTTTCCTTCATTTTAGTCTACATGTTGATTGATGATCCAGGCTGTGGGTCACAGATAACATCACTGAGAAGTTTCTCACACACACACACACACACACACACACACACACACACACACACACACACACACACACACACACACACACACACACACACACACACACACACACACACACACACACACACACACACACACACACACACACACACACACACACACACACACACACGTTGTCTGCCAAGAGCCTGCAATGACTCTCCAATTTTTAATGAGAATTTTTTTAGAGGAAGGAAAAATGGTTTATTTTGAATCAATGAAATGAAATTATTTTAATGATGATCTACCCACATCACATTCTTCTAATTACCCACAAAGTAATTTCCATAAATAATAGCTCCTGTTTATTACAGTATTACTGCAGCCCATCTGTCACACTGGAGTAATTCAATGAGCACAGTGACTTTGAGTAATGGCACCTATGGGCTTATATTAAAATACTTCACAACAAAGCAACCAAAGAGCAATTCTGTGGCTCACAACACAGCCATAGTTTCAACAGAAAACATTTGCTTCAATCCAAACTCATATCAAACATCATTACACTGTCAGTCAGACCACCACAGTCTAGTCTAAAATATCAATAATGGGATTGTTGGGAGACTTTAATTTAAAGTCACCAGCAGTTTTAAGTTTTGACATACAAACAGGAAATATTCTAAGTATTCACTGAAAACTTTGATTTTTTTCTCACAGAAGACACCACCCTAGGGACAAAAGTATTTGGCCACACATGTTTAGTATTGAATTCAGGTTTCAATCAGGCTTTGGGCTCTAGACCCATAACGCTTCATACCAAGACATTTTGGACTTTGGCTATGCTTCCAACAGTTTGAGGAAGGTTATTTTCTATTCCAACATGACTGTGCCCCAGTGCACAAAGCAAGGATTATAAAGACATTGTTAGATGAGTTTGGTGTGGAAGAACTTGACTGACCCACACAGAGCCCTGACCTCAACCCCACTAAACTCCTTCGGGATGAACTACAACAGAGACTGTGAGCCAGATCTTCATGTCCAACATCAGTGCCTGACCTCATACATGCTCGACACAATGAATGAACACAAAGAACACTTCATACAGAAACACTTTAAACTTGAGGAAAGTCTCCCAAGAAGAGTGGAAGCTGTTATACTGTAGCTGCAAAAGAGGGACCAACTCCATAATACTGTATCATCATGTCACCACAGTCCATGTTGGTGTAATGGTCAGGTGTTCAAATACTTTGGAGTACTATGGAGTATACTAAGGAGTGAAATTATTTGATCCAGATATTCATGTTTGTTAGTTTAAAACTTTAATTGGCCAAATATTTTCAATGATTACTTTGTTAAATAATTGTTAATTCATTTCTATATGTGCACAAAATGTACCTCATTATATTCTGCTTTACCAATTTCGTTGGGCACAGCCCTGCACAGCCCTGCAAAGCCCAGCACAGCCCAGCACAGCCCAGCACAGCCCTGCACAGCCCAGCCCTGCACAGCCCTGCACAGCCCAACACAATTGCTAGAAAAGTACTGTTTGTGTCTGACCGAAATGTGAAGATCAGATGTTCAGTTCAATGTTCCGTGACTAAGAAAATCAGCAGTCCCTCATATATGTGAGGTTTATATATGACGATTATATATAATATATGATTACATATAATGTTTGGTTCAAAGTTCCATTGTGCATAAATAGAGCCACTCTCCCACATAAAACAGTGATGTTGCTAGGTTTTCAATGTAATGTGTCCTGGGTGGTCTTTCACATGGGTCCCAGGGAAAAATTATCACATTTTTGATGACCTTTTGGTTTGTCATTTTGGCTGACCACACATAATTAAGATGTGTCTTTCACATGCTTACACATACATGTGTAAGCATCACATACTTCCCCACTCAGTTCTATGTCAGATATTCAACATACAAATAGAAAATGATGAAAACAAGAACGTTCGGAAAGCAACAAACGGTGAGGTAAATGCGTCCTTTCTGAATTATTTGCGTCAGAGACGCAGGACACAGGGCTAACAACACCACTGATAAACCATATGTCATCTTTGTTTTTATTCTCCAAATCCTGTTTCTGGGAAAGTTGATTGTCTCAGATATGATATTAAGCAGTCAATTAGGTGGTTATTTGCTGCATTTGACTACAGACCATCATATCCCCCATGGTTTCTGCTTCAGTGCCCACCGTCGCTCTCTGAGTAACCTTCATAGTGTTTACTTGATTGGCTTAGTGGTAAGTGACAGATCTGTATCACTTAAGTACTACAATAATCTCTCAAGTTAAGATAATGGCCTCTTTGAATTTATTCAGACCGAGGGAAACATTTAAAAGGCTAAAGTTTAACAAAGGATTAAGTTTTCTGAAAACAATTAGGAACTGTGATAAATTAAAGTAGCTGTCCTCTTCACAATAGTCTTTAATGTTACCCTTGAGTACAATTAAATATAATGACATCCAAATTAAACAGATAATAAACTATTTTGTGTTACATTTAAAGATTCCAGCAAAAGCCTAAAGCTGTAGTGTGTAGAACACACCAAACAATCTCCTATCACAAGAAGAGGAAGAAGACGACAAAGACAAGCAACAGTGAATGCAAGAAGTGGGATTATGATGTCGTCATTTTCCCAAATTGAGTTAAGTGTGGCCTTTTGAGATTTTCCTCATTCTTCAACCCGTTTTCATAGAAATAGTATTTCAGGGTTCCCTAAACGCTGTTTCCGTGTGGATGAAACAACGATACAAAAATGTGTTTTCGTATTTACAGAACTATGATGGAGGGAATGTTAAGTGAGACAGCAGCAAACTTTGGTTTAGGAAATAATCCCAGTTTTCTGTTACACACTGGAGCTTTCAGTCTTCACTATTTGTTTTGCTTCTATTTAAAATCTGTGCACTGGCTATGTTTGCCATTTTCAGGTTTTAAGATTTATAAAAGTTGTGTGTGGTTGCTCTGTCGCTGACTCTTTGAGCTGTGAGTATTTGCAGAGTATGTTTGTTTTTAAGTTGTCTTTGACTCGCTTTGTGTTTAAAGTGTCCACAGCTTCTTTGGCAGTGGGGTCTCCTGAGCATTGTAACTTCATGACATGACACCATTAACTGCTTAATGAGGCTTTAAAACAGGATGTGGGGGTTTTTACTCTTGATGAGATCCTGCCTCGGGCCATGAGACACTTATAGCTTGATA
Source organism: Solea senegalensis (assembly GCF_019176455.1). Taxonomy (NCBI): domain Eukaryota; kingdom Metazoa; phylum Chordata; class Actinopteri; order Pleuronectiformes; family Soleidae; genus Solea; species Solea senegalensis. The sequence goes on from NC_058029.1 coordinate 22,321,030, forward strand.
AACAAATTATATTCTATTAGTGTTCCCCTGATGAGAGCCATTTAGCTATTGTGGTCCAGCAACAAGTTGTGAAAATATTTGACTGAAAGGGGATTTTCAGAGGAATGAACTCCTGTACCACTTCCATGGTGCATTTCTTCAAGTGATGGAAGAAGACTTTTCAGATTGTGCTTATTTTTCATTATCAGCTGGTAGACAACTTTATTTCATCTCAAAGTTTCATATTCTGTCATTCTTATTTCCATTTAAAAAAATGAAGATCTTAATAGTAATAAATCTACTTAACAATTAATCATAAATGTTGGGCAGATTTTTAACACTTTGCTTTGGCTGATTATTATTTAAATAACTGGGCAAATGTTTCTTATTTATGTAAGCTTATTTTTATCCTTAGAAACTTGAAGAATACTGATAAGTAAATATATTTTAGTGCAAAAAAAATGCAGATTAGAGAGCCAGATCATATTATCATTATTTAATACAAGTTTATCTTAAGACATTTCCTGTATATTTTGTTATCATTAAACACAATTGGGGGAAAAGGTACATCACCATATTTATTATCATGATTTTTTTTTCCCTTTGGAATAATACAGTATATGCAGCTGCTGTGATTTCTAAAGATCAGAATCAGTATCACCATAGAAAAACCCATATCAGTCGATCAATAAACTAAAGTGTCTGATGACGTTACAGACACAAACAAGCACAAAACAGACATTATTATAGACTATTATCATTTGTCATTATTATTGTTATTTGTTAATATTACAGGCAAAACGTTGCGACTGGTCAGCTGAGTTGAAAGTTAATGTTTGTGTTGATATTGCTTCTCTTCTGCTGACTGGGTCTGATGACAGTTTTAACCTTGACATGTTATCAATCACCTGTGACACGGTGGAGATTGCTGGGTTGTGTGTGTACTGGTTGAGAATGAAGTGTGGAGGCAACAACACTTCATCACAATAAAGACTCAACTTACAAAGATGAAAAAAAAAAACACAGAGATGAAGGTCTGAGTCTATACTGCTGTAATCATCCCGAAGGGTGTTTACCTTCACCACAAGGATCAATGACTCAATCCCTGCAGGCCTTTGTAAGGATGACAGGATGATTGATTGTGTCATTTGAAAAGATTGCTGTGTCACTGCAAGTAGACAGAGTTTACTCCCTTGTTCCATTCCATAATTATCTCCTTCCTTTTTTAGTTTCCTTAGTCACTGTCCTTCCTCTACCACACAACTGATTGGATAACTTAACTCAACTGACTTAACTAGAGATGTTCCGATACCATTTTTTCCTGAACATGAACAAATACAGCAAATGGACACCATTTATTTTTACCAGTGATATGTTATTTCGTTTTTTAGCTTGTACGTTTGTTTTAACTCTGGTCCAAACAACGCAGCTGGGGCAGAGCTTCATGTTTCCATGACGACTGACCGGGAAAGGATGCGCGTGAGTTTTTACATGACTCCAGATTGTTAAAACGAGTCTCTGAAGTAACACTAAACTTTAAAAACAGAGGCATACATACACAGGACACAGGTACGCTGGTTAGTTGTAGCGTTGCTCTTTTCGTTTAATAAATAATAAACGGGCCGCTCCAGTTTGACTGTAGGCGCACTAACGGAGCTAGTGCAGCCAACAACGCTAATGCTGATGAGCTAACGTTAGCTCCTTGTCTACAGGTGTCGAGTGATAAGTTCTTCTTCACACCTCTAAAACAGCGCAGTGCAACTGTTTCAAGAGCGGCGAAGAAGAACCGTGTCTGAGTTAACGGAGCTCTAATAAATCACGTGGGATCAGTGCATGGACTCCAGTACACGCCGATACCGATGCCCACATTTTCGGCAGTATCGGAGGCATTTCCGGTATCGGAATCAGAAAAACTCTAGACTTAACTGTCCAGCTCAGCAATGGTGATGGTGATGGTCAACACCGGGTGTTCACAAGAGATTCCATAAAAAAGAAAATAGTCATTAGTCAGATATGTGGATCAACTAAATCCCCATCTAGCTAAAGGCTTAAGCTAAAGGATGTAAATGTTATGCAGAAGAGAGATGGCATACCAACTGTCAGCCATGGAAACTTATTATTATTATTGTTATTATTATTATAACAACAGTATTATTACATTTGGACAAAGCCATACAGAGTGGGACCTAACAGTGCAGAGAATGTGTTCTCCTGCATCTGAACATTCTTTCTTACACTCATATTTTAATGTCCTCTCACTAGCTCAACTGATGAAAACAAGTTGACATATCATCATATCATCAAATGAAAGTCAGTTCAGCATTTTATAATTGGACTTTGTATTGTACTCTACAAAGACATATCTAATATGAAGCTCTTAATGTATAAATATCTAGGTCACAGAGTCTCATCATGCACATGACATACTTGACAATGACTATCAAACATAATGAGCAATAAATGACTTAACCGCAGTGAGATTCTGTTGTTGTTTTTGCCTCCTGTGAAAACAATAATCGGAAAGATGAAAAAGCGTTTGTCAATACTAAAACTTTATGAACCAGGGACAAGATAAAAAACAGCCATGAGCAGCAACTGGATTGTGCTTTTGCTTTTGATTTTTGCCTCCATCTCTTCTTCTCTATTTTTCTCATCTTTCCTCCACACTCGCCTCCTGGTTTTGTTTTTTAAATCAATGCACTTCCCCATCAGGATTTCCATGACAGAAGAATGCATAATTGTCACAGCACTAGAGTTCTCAATGACAGAACAGTTTCACTGTTTAACTTCTGCTCAAACTGCATTTAAAGAATGTTAAATTCAGATTAATGTTGGTGAGGAATTTTACTAAACTAAATTAATAATCATCTGCATTAACTTTTCCAACCCTGTCTTGCACTCCATTGCATGGCTAACACTGTCTGGCAATAAATAAGCCTCTATAGGGACAAGTGACAATATTACACACTGTGGGGAAAGCTGATATTTGGGCCAGGACAAGTTGCAGGTGAGAGATGAGACCTACAACTGTGTTTTTCCCCTAGTTTGGCTAATCTGCAATTATAACTATCTACATATTAATACAGATAACATAAAAACCCATTAGCTGATGCATTCCTCTCAATCGCCCTCATTTAACAAACATGCCAACACCATAACACCAAAAAAGTGGGTGTAGACTCATTTCCACGCAAAGGTCGGCATGTATCAATATGGACGTTGTCGTATTATACAATCAAATCTTTGAAATCACAGTGGACTTGCAGTGCATCGTGTAACTGTGTGGATAATTGTTATTAGACCATACTAATTCAATGTCTGTTCACAGACAGTTACATGTAAATTATATACTGCACACAAAATGCTGAATTTTATTCTTGTTAATAATCTAAAGCAACTCATATTTGGCACTTAAAAATATGTATCTTAAAAGGGAAGAGTCAACAGACTACAGGTGACATAATTACAAACAATAATGCAGTGCAAAATTACACACCCCGACAGTGGAGCTGCACCGGACTGCGAGAGCATCAGAGAGAAGCCTGCTGTGAACACCTGAAAACATGTGTGACATCACTGTGGCCTCTGTACAATATGAGGACAAGAAATGAAGCACAGCACAGAAGAGAGTCCTGTCCACTGCAGCTGCATCTGAGAGCCACACAGAGGAGATGGGACATCGTTCAGTGCTTCTAAAGCATAAGTATGAAGTACTTTGGTAGGTTATTCAGTACGAGAAATTCCTTGCAGAACATTGATTTAAACCTTTTTATTACTTTGACGCTGATCTCTTTTAGTGTGTCATTTATTACAAACAGAGAGCGATTTATGTCGATTATTAACCGGCAAATCGCTGCCTGATTTTTTTAGGAGGACATAAACCACTCTCAGCTGGTGGTCGCCTGGCTCTGTGGAGCTCCAGGACAGTTTCATCATTCATAAAAAGAAAAAACATTTTAAGGATCTGTGATAATAATAAATTCTTCTATTCAAATGCAAATCACTGTTGACTGCAGTGGTGATTTCTCTCCACACTATTGCTTTCTGACTTCTTTTGATCCCACTCTTCCTGCTGACAAACACAATCATCATGTTATGAAGCTTCTCTGCTTGGTCATATTTCATATGTCAGTGTGGCAAACTCAAGGGGCAAATATATGAATATATGGGGCGTGTCATTCAAATTACAACCATTTTCAGTCGCCGCATTTATCCAAGGCAGATCAGGTGTACACCACGATTGGGTGGCATACGTACTTTTCATGAATCACATGCAAGTCTTGGCATACGGTGATATTCACACCAGAATTCATTTGCACCACTTTCTACACAGGTTTGATAAAAGGGGGTCAACGTGTTCTGCCTCTTCTGCTCTACACACAAACCATTTGTGAGCAAACAAAACAGCTGGAACGTGATTGGTCGGGTTCAAACAGTGTGAGCCGAGCAGAGAAATGAAATATTCTGCTAATATTGACTGTATTTTCCTCTGCTCTTTCCCCCACAGCCCTGCAGACCACGCCACTTCACCTCAATACAATGAAATTGGTCACCAAAAAAGATAATGGAAAGAAGAAAGAAAGAAATAGAAAGAAAACAATTGGTTTGTATGCTTTTGCACACACAGTTTTTCACCAGGTGTGTTAAATTCATTATGGCTGCAACCCAGATCTGCTGTGTCTGGTGCACCCGTTTTTCAAATAGGGAGCGCATCTCCTGTACATCTGACACAGAGCTGCTGTAGCTCTTCTGCTTTATGTATTTTTAAACATTATATGTTGGCTTTGAAAATTATACAACACTTACATTTTCTATAATTCTCTCTTCCCTATGAAGCTGCACATCCACACGTCTCAGGTGCGTCTCACGCAGACTATTAACATTTTGCCTAAAGGAAAAGAGAGATGTTCTATATTCCAAAGACAGGCCACACACACATTGATGCTTGTTAATTGTGATTTGGTTTGATTGCCAGCTGAAGCATGTGCATTGGGCATCATGGGTATAAATTTGAGACGCCTAAATACTGATTTATTATAGTTTGTTCTACGGATGTCGCGATCCGATATCGATATCGGTCCGATATCAGTCAAAAAACGCGTAACATAATCGGATTATGTGAGTGCCTCTAAAATCTCCGATATAAGCGTTCCGATACAACAGTCCATTCTGCTCCAACACTTCTATCCAGCAGTGCCTGTTGTGATCAGGTGGGCTCTGTGTGTTGGATGCATGTAGAGCCTACGTGATCACAGCAACAGCGTGTGTGTGCTAGTGCTATTTCAGAGGTTAGCTCATCCTGAGGCGAGCTAACACCAGTGCCACCTGTCGACTTTCAACAGCCTCCGTTTGTTAATTATGCCCCAAAAACCAGCCATGCCAAGAGCTTTGTGTGTTTTAAATGTGCCCTGAAGCTCCACACGCGGAGCTAAGTACATCTGCGGGGCCGGTTCTCGGGCTCCGTGTTTACCCCTGGGACGAGTCACTCACCCTGTGTGGGTTGGGCTAATCCAAAATAGTGAAAACGGGGTTCTCTGAAGACACACTGTTACCTGTGAAACACGGGTGCACTGAAAACACCCCAATGAGCACTTGGTACTTTCCTCCTGATGAAATTAACCATAGTTAACATGGAAAAAAATCCAATATTCTTATGTTGAAGGTTAAAATTGATGTAACCCATTGGTTAATAATAAATGGGTCAGTTTTTCCTCATACCTACTGTTGCTGACTAGTGTTCTCTGTTTAAGTAATATCTCTTGATCAAGCCTATTCTAACAGTCCACACTGCAAAATAAGTCATTAAAGTATGTATGATTCATACTGATCGTAATCGTATCGGATCAATATCGGTATAGGCCAATATTCAAGGCTGCAATATCGGTATTGTATGGAAGTGAAAAAGTTGTATCGGGAAATCCCAAGTTTGTGCATTCATCTCTTCTACTTGGCCCTGTGAGAAAGCAGGTGGTCCCATATCCTCCTCTGCTTCAGATACATGGTGTATGTGAAATTGAAGCAAGAGATAAAGGTGACAGTCCAGTTCTTCTGCTCCATATTTCAGCCAAAAACGTTTACAGCAGAGAAGTATTGTCCTTCACTTACAGATACTGCATATTCAAATGCAGAATGTTCAAAGAGAAAATAGGCTCAATAACAGAAACATCCCTTTCTAAAATACAAAACAGCTCATGCCTTGATAAGAGCAGGATTCATGTTGTGTTCCATTAACTTTATCTGGGTGTTAAACAGAGTATACTTCAGTTGTCTTAATACAGATTTTCCAATATTCTTCAGTCCAAAGACAAGATGACACATTTGACACAACACAGTCAGTTATTATAGACAAGAGATACATTCTATATCCAATCACTTCTGACAAAGTTGTCTTTAGTAATTGGTACAACCCGTCTGCTTTTCATAGCAGCTGCTGTTTCATCTGGTACATGCCCAGATGACAGAAGCTTCAACTCAGCAACGAATGATTGAAATAAGCAGATGAGCTGCCAGCTTCCATTAGACAAACCACCTCACCAGGTATTTACAGTGTCATTAAGAACTTAGAGCAGTGAGCAGCAGAAGACATCCCATAAGATTTAAACAGCATTTCTTCCATTTAAGAAGTTAATAAATTGGATGTGATTGAGTGTTTTGGAGCCATGTTTCAGGCACTACACATGGTTTCATCTGTACTGAGTACTTGTCAAGTAATTCCTCCTCCTTCAAACCTCACACAGCACTCTCACACATCATCTTTTTCTTTCAGGGTTGCCACAGCTGATCAAATGCCTCCATCTTGTCCTCTCCCTTGTGTCCTCCTTTGTTACACCAGCTGGCCTCATGTAAGGAGCACATAAACAACATTTATGAACCTTCCATGGTCTTCCTCTTTTCCTCCTGCCCCTGTCCAATATAATGACAATCCCTCCTCTGCATGTGACCAATCCATCTCAACCTTGCCTCTCTGTTCAACCTGAGCTGTCCCACAAATGTGGTCATTTCTAATCATGTCCGTCCTGGTCACTTCCAATGAACATTTCAGCATCTTCAGCTCTGCTACCTTCAGCTACTGTACATGCTCTTTTGGTGAGTTGATTGTCTTGCAAATGGCACACAACCCTGACCAGCTCTACTTTGTTCTGTTATCATTTTTATAGCAAAATGGAGAGTAAACTCCAACACAAAATGTGAAGCTACTTGGGAGTTCTTGATAGTGACACAAAGAAAAGTTGGAGTCAAAGCTCAGAAAGTACTTGAATTCAGTGTCACTGAAATTATACAAACAAAAAAGCTCCACTATAAGAAAGATTAGAGCCATACGACATTGTAGAAAAGAGCAAAATAGCAACATTTCATCATATATCTAATGTCTTCACTTTCATCTGAATCTGATCCTGATGAACTTAGGACAACTTTGCCACATGCACCATGTTTAAGACCTTGCAGCTTTACAGACTTTTCTAAAGGAGCACATGCACTGCCAAGACAAATAAAAATGTCACACACTCAAATATTGGTGGCATATTTATTTCAATCCACAGTTACATTAAGATATTGTATTGGCGGAGTTAAACACTGTAATAAGTGTTCTACAGCACAAAGATTCTGAAAGACATTAAGGTCTTGACTGTGGTGACCAAACCATGTGTGAAAATGATGTTTGATGCTTTCTGAATCACTGTTTCACAATTTGGACCTAATAAACCCTGGCATGGTCATCTTAGAATATGCCTCATATTTTAAGATGACCATGTCATTCAGTATATTAAGGCAGAACTGCAGACCAACTGAAGCAGCTATAGATCAGAACACTACCCCCACGAGCCACTATGGTATTTGAGAATGGGACTCATTTTTGGTCAGCCGGTGTATACCACAGCTGAAAAAAAGAAACGTGCGAGGTTTATTACACTCCAGCAGGAGTTATAGCATAATTATGTGCCGTCTCTATGTGATACCTCCTCCTCCTCCTGTCTTATCCTCCCTGCCTCATCCTGAGTTCGTAATTGACTGCCTTTCCCAAAAGGTCTTTCAACATTCCAGAGAGATGAATACATCATGGCTACCTCTCATTTCTCTTATTTCACATGTCCCACAACCTCCAATCGCAGAGGCCTGGAAATCAATGGTGGTCTTCCATCATTAAGATCAGATCAGTTCTTTGTGTTTAGTCGAGAGAAGAGAAAAAAGGTAAAAAGTAAAAAAGGCAAGGACACAAATTAGTCGGCAATGTATTATGAGCGAAATCAATATTGTGATATTAAAGTGAGAGACCACACATGGTTTCACTATAGATCTGCAGTATATCGACATAACCGTTCATTTTCTAATGAAACAGCATTGATCATAAGTACAATAGTGAAAATGATCAAGGTGGTATACCGCCATGATCATTTTCAAAATTGCATGAGTAATAAAACTGAATGTAGAGCTGCATTGATCAGATCAAATGTAATCAACAAAGACGACCAATTGATTTGATTGATTGGAACTATTTTATAAATATAATTGTTTTGCTCTAAGGTGAGAATATGCAGTTTAGTGGTGTATATATCATTTAACAAGGTGTAGGGGTTGACTTGGATCAAACAAAACATTAAAAAGGAGTGCAACTACTGATTATTTCCTTAAATCTATTCATCTTACAATTATTACCTCCAAATGAAGTTTTCGAAGGTCTTATTTTGTCTGCAAATCAAAATTAAATTTTAATGATTTATCTATTATGTGGAGGAAAGACACCAGAGAATATTCACATGTAAGAAGCTGAAAAATCAGAGAACTAATTTTATTTAAAAAAAAAACACTCAAAATAATTGACGATTCATTTAGTAATTGACAAATAGCCAGTGAATCAATTCATCATTGCAGCCTTACACCACATGATGAAATCTTATAGAACAATCAGTGGTCCAACTGAGAGAATAAACTGAAGCCCAATATATATGTATGTATAACAGCCGTGAGACTGCATTACTTTGTTGTGCGTGTAAGTGTCAGAGGTGGGTTCATTATTCATTCAAGAGTTTCAGGGGAAACAACAAGATGCTGTTTTTACCCTTCACCAGAATGACTCTCACTCTTCATACATGAAAGCTTCATACATCAATATGCACACTCTGTACACATGCATGCGTGCAAAAACACACACACCACCTCTGGAGATATAAAGTTTATTTTCTTAGCAAACACTTTGGAAAGAGGAAGGGAAGTTGTGTTGCCTGCAGAGTTCACTGGTGAATTTTCCCATCATCTTCAAAGGCTGCTCACAAGCCCTCCACATATGCTCATGTAACACAACAGCTGCCTGTTCTGTGTGGGGTTTCACTTGGCAAAAAAATACCATCTATAGCCTCATGGAGCAAATTCACGCAGAAGAAAACTTTCTTTGCATTCTTTGACCCCAGGATTAGTCATTTATGCTCCTTCCTCCTCTTTCAACATCAGGCCTTTGGTCAATTTAAAAATAACATGCATGTTATCAATATTCAAACTCTGTTATATCATATATTTTTGTTTTTGTGATTCCTCTCTCTCTTGAAAACTTTTACATGACTCTGCACATATGCCTGTGGTTAATTTATTTGATCGATTAAACTAACTTGACCTATGAAATAAAAACAACAGCCTGCAGTGCTCAGAGATAGAAAAAAGATCATTTAGATCAACTTGGAGACTCGTATCCAATAACAGTTGTTGCATCATGATACCCAAGAAGTGGAACCAAAGCCGACTAAATACTACTGCACAATTAAAACATGTTTTACTTTTAAATTTGAAGGTATTACTAAAATTCAGTTTTTGTTTTGTCAAAATGGAATATAAAAAGGTACAGTGTGACAGAATTAGTTACATGTTATGGAGAGACCGCTCACTGCTCCCTTTCACAAGCCCATCAGGGAAACACAGTGGCCTTTGCAAACAAGACAAGATGTTATTTTTCCTTCATATCCATGGCAAGCTTCAGTGTCAAACAACATGCACGCTCTGCTTGTTTTGTCCCATCAGAATGCTGTAAAACCTTAGTGACCCATGATGGCAGCCTCCATTACACATACCCGTTGCCTAAAGTACAGCTTTATTTCAGGGCTAAGAAAAACATACCTGTAGGTACTTTATCTAATTTCTGCCAAAAGACACTCCTAAATGTTACATACTCGACCTTTAAAGGGGCTGTATATAGGATTGTTATGCCAGTGAGTGGAAAGAACATCATGTGACCTAAATAATGAGATCTAGAATTGGATTTTCCACTAAATTCTAATCTATGTGCACTCATCAGATAAACATCAAATCAAAATTGTATTGTATTTATATAGCACAAAATCAAAACATACACAATTCACAATGAGCAAGTACTTGGCATCAGTGAGGAAAAATAACAAAAAAAAAAAAAAACTTTTAACAACCAGACTCAAAGATGTGTAGCCACCTGTCTCGGCCAGGTCTACATCACAGGCTTCTACCCATCAATACCAAGGCAGTGAGTAGGGTTAGGGTTAGACTCCTCTCCCAGCGCAACACAGAAACTCCACAAACGCTTAAAACGCAAAATACAGTTGTATCTACGTCACCCGAATGGAGCAAACGGGAAAGTGACTGACACTAAGCAGAGTGTTGCTTTAGTGACTGCATCAGTTTGCATCTTGTAAAATACTTCTCTCGTCTGTCACAGCTCGCTCGGCAAGTATAACCATGGGGCTACAGTTCAGTTACAGAACAATGGTGATGTGAAACCTACATTTAGCTCCTTTAAGTGCAGAGTGTTGTGATAATATAGAACATGAATATGATTTGTCAATGAAAGACACAATTGTAAACCTTTAACAGACAGTCAAGGGCACCAAGTTAAGTTAAATGAAATGAAGCCACATGGAATATTCAATTACAGATTTCCTCTAAACACACTCTTCACATTTAAGCCAATCAGTGAGGCTTTTCACATACTCTTCCAGATTAACAATTGAATAAGTATCTGAACTGCGAAGAGTATGTACACTAAATACAACAATAAAGCAAATGCTTTAGTGCTGAAATTAAGAAGGAATAATGAGGAATTTACAAAATGTCCTAATCTAAACAATTTGTCAGTTAATTGTTCTACTCAAACATCATTGGTATTAATGGAAGAATTAGATAAGCATTTTGCTGCATCACTGCACAAAGAGAAACACTGGATAAAATCATGAGGCTGCAATGTTAAACTAAGTACATCTGCAATGGAAACAGGGAGTTGGATGGAGCACCCAGTTTGCTGACCTGCATTTCTGCTCTCTGCTCTGGTATCCAGTGTGACCAAGGGTGATGGGAGTGCCCCTGAACCAGAGCAGACTTCAGTGCAGCTTCTCCTGCTGCCATCAGGCAGTGAGAGCAGCACCTCAGCAGACAGAAGCTGCTTTTAGACATGCACTCAAGTCCAGATATTCTTATAAGATTTTCTGGAGAGGTTGTATGCAGCAATACTGCATGTTTAAGACCGGTTCCTCTGGAGATTTTCCAGCTGTTGAGAACACGTCTCACCCAGCCAATCTCCAGTCACACTTGTCATATGAGTGGCAAACTCCAGGCTCAATTGCCAAAACATTATCTGGGATACATGTCCAACAAAAAGGCTATAGTCGGCCATAAATGTGCTTTGCCAAATAAATTAACCAGCAAGTGAATCTTCAAGCTTAAAAAAGTGAAACATGTTGACTATTCAAAAGTTGTGTTTCTTAGTAGCTTCCAAAGGTGTTTCAAGAGCACAAGACACACAGACACATTTAAAAAAAAATTCATATGATAGAAAAAGGCGCAAATCCTGAGGCCAAAGTAAGAAACAGTTCTTTTATCTTATCACCACTCAACAACAAGTTCCTGCAGTGTGTGACTGACTGTGTTACTGTTGCACAGTATATGAAGATGAACCAGTAATCTACTATAAGTAGGATGAGATGCCAAGGCGAATGCAATAATGCTTGACATTTATTATGCATTGCAACTATAATAGAAGTCTCTATAATTAACAGATATTTGGAGCACACTTGCACGTATGAAATATTCATTTGTAGAAATTGTATTTATAGGTGTCTGTATTTACAGTGACTGATACATCAGCCCACATACTGGTCTGAGCCATTAGATCTAATTGTAGCATTGTTAGTTGTAAGTGGTGATGATTCATGCCAAGAATAAATGTTTTAAAGTCCGACACAAGAATCAAATCCAACATTGCCAAACAGTTGATCAGTTAAAGAAAAATACTTGTGTTAATCTCCAACATTTCTGGCGTATTTAGTGACAGCACTGCTGAAACACGTTCAGTCACATTTCAGTTCAGTGACAGACGGAGTCTGAGCTCCTCTGATTCTGTAAACAAATATTTGTAATTAACTGATTCTAATGATTCAGTACACTGAAAACAACTGCTTTAGTTGTGTCACGTATAGACGCCACAGCACTTTCGTGCAGCTGTGCTATGATGACGTTGAAGAGGAACAATGAAGTCATGGAAAACAACGTGTCTGATACCAAACACAGTAGGGTCGAGTAGAGCCAAGTAGTGCTAGAACTGTATAATGGAAAAGTGCCCTTAGACTTAAAGTAAAGACTGCTGTAACCGCTTTAGAGTCATTTTAGTTTCTGAAACAAAAAAAACACAGATGGTTTCAGCTCTGAGTCAACAGATGCAGCCTACTCCCTGAAAAGGTCCCAGCTTCATTAGCTTAAAGCTCAGGTGTGATTGAAGAACTAATCACTCTGCCTTGCAAAAGGTCATGGAGCCTAGTGCATTTATATAACCAGCACTATATAGTTGGGGAGTGATGAGTCTTCTTTAAACGTGAGCCGACATTTTTTTGGAGTGTGATTTATTAAATTTGCCTTTTCCTCTGGGTATGTGAGTCCATTCAAATATGCGACAGAGCCAGTGTGAAACAGTGATATAGTGAGATGGAGAAGAAAAAAAAAAGAACCCACTGACGCATATAAAATCTGGCAAATAGAAACTAATCACAGACGCGGGGACCATAGCTCTATTCTTGATACTATTACTCATAAAGCTCTTAGCGTCCTCCAGCTGACTGGTTGCCACGGATAATATATATAAGCCAACATTTTTCTCTCTGCTTTATGAGTCTCTCCTGTATCCAAGTAGATGCTGCTTTCATCCATCTTGATTTTCTCCACACCCAAAATGGCAACTTGTACAATACTGATGTTACAGGATTCTGTTGCTCAAAGTTAGGGCCAAACATGAAAACAATGGTGCCAATGAAACTCTGTAGATGAAGGGGACCAATGTGATGATATGCAGTATTGTGCAGATGTCATTGATATTGTCATGTTCCGACGCAGTGGTACATTACTTGAGCGACCGTTAAGCTGTTTCTGAATGATATGTTTGTCCCCAACACCATCTGCACAGTCAGAAAAGCTGGTCGCTACATCTGTTTGTGAATTATTTTCTAGTCCAGTTGACACAACACACACACTTGAGTGTGTTTTTCATGTGTACGTGCAACTGTAATGTGAGGAGTTACACTTTCATCTGTGCCATGTATGAGATTAAAACTGGTCCTCATTATGGAGTGAGGACTTCAGTTACAGATTATAGATTGGAGGCTGAGGCACATGTTGTTCAGTCAGTCTGTGGAATTTGATTTAATGGAGTGCTTGCTTTAAAAGTTAGAGTTAAACAGGACTTACATGATCTTACATCAACAGACTTACTTAGTTAATCAGATATGAAGCTAGTTGAGTTTTGTTTGAATGAAGCAGCAAAAAAGTTTGATCTAAGTGATCATGTTTAACATGTAAGCACAATGTGACACTTGTGCATGTTTACCAAGCTTCAACAACACGTTGTGGTTTATGTCAAGATGATGGAATTGCACATTTGACACCTCAAAGCAATATCTGTCTTATTTGTCCTTTAATAGCAACAGAAATCTCATCCATCGACATAAACCATTTGGCAGATGAGATCCCAGCTAGAAGTGGTTCGATGTAGATTGGTGGTCCTGACCATTTGGTCTATGACTTACCCTGCTGGGTAATAATACTATGAACACCACTACTCCTGTGCCTCAGCCATCTGGGGATTTAATGAGCCCAGCACAGGCTTGTTGATGCCAACCAATTGCAGAGCTTGCCCTCAGTCCTACTGATTAGTCAAACCTCTGCATGAGACAGTAGCTTCATGGATGCAAAGAATCGTGTCCTATACAGAGTTCAAATTAGTTTCTGCATTAAGTCCTTATCACTATAATCACACCATTTACACACTCTCCTGTGAATCAATACACTACACACCATTACTCTTAAACTGAGTTTTTTTCTGTAAATATGGTTTATTCTGACAAAAAAATCTTCCCATGTGATACACAGGGCTTTGTAGTGCTACATTATCTTTGTTTAAAATCTATAATTAGCAGATCATGTTGTTGAACTTTTCATTAACCCCTCGAAATTATCTGGCGTCGAATTACAAACTCTGAAATAAAGTTATGTTCGTTTTTTCCTCAAAATATTTACTCCCACACAAGGACATCTGATAAGACCTGGAGAAGGTTGTTGGGGGTGGTGCACTTTCAAGCCAGCTTACAGCTTCAAGTCTGGTTGAACTATTCCTTTTCCTCGCAGTATGTGGCAAAAAGATCAATACTGTGCGTTGCTCATGTTGTGCCCTGCAGAGCTTTGAGAGGTGTCGTCTTGACATAGTAGCAGTGCCAGCTGCTGATTCAGAGCACATTGATGGTGGTGAAATCCTCTCTATGATTCAAGGACCCTCCCAAAAGGCCTGAGTGGGCCTCTGTCAAAGCACTCTGATGCTGTGTTCTTCAGGCGTGTAGAGCCTGTGGGGATTTCAAGCTTTCAGCATTTTTTGTTACAGAAAAAACACTGTTCAGTAAAGGAGCTGTTATTCTGTGTGGTTATGTAAAACCAAACACTGATGACATTAAACATGATTAATGTTTGATTGAGGTAAAGATATAATATTTGTCCATTAGTAGTGTATTTACTTTAGCCAAATGTCCTACTCTCTTTAAACGCATAGAAATCCACATTTGTATTCGAGGTAATGGACAGTTTCATTTTAGTTGCCTTTTAACAACTTCATCCACTTCACCTGTCTCTGCTATAACCCCCAAAGCAAACCTCAAACATCAGAGTGAGGGAAGAAATACTCAATATTACTATTTTGCCAGTGTGTTGTCTTTCTTCTTCTTTTTTTATGTGTATTTATCACTCGTGGATCACAGCTATTCATTTCCATCTGCCGCACAATCTCCCGTGAAAGCTCTCCTCTAAAGCACAAATGTACAGGAGAAATAATGAGACAAGACAAACTTCCCCCATGGTCTCATACTGCTTCCTGACATCGGACTAGGTCTTTTGTTTTTGATCTGATAGCAAGATCCCTGGTGACAGAAGTGTGCTTAAATGTTTCATTCAGCATTTTTTTTTTGATGAATTGCAGGACTAAAATGATTAGTTGAAAGGCTGAACATAACTATTTATACTATACTCCACAAATATGCTGATTCCAGCTTCTTATGTGATTGATTTTTATTTCTTTTTTGTACACGGAGAACTTGGGATGTCTCTTTAAAAGGCTTCACCTCGCACCAATTTCATATTGCAGACTGTGCTTCTGTGATTTTTTTTATTTTATGAAACATTCACCAATAGTGATATGATTGCTGTTATAAGGGACATGTTGATGTAATCTTATTCAACGATGTTCATTGCTTTACTTAATATATTTGGAGGGAAATTGATAGAGATAAAAAAAAAATTTATGCATACAAAAACAGAAAAAGGTAAACGTTTTTGTCTCGGTGCAACTGATCCTAATCCCTATGAAATGATAAACAAAGTGGAGATCTGACAGACTCTTTGAACATTCATTTGGGGAAATATAGGTTTAATTGGATATCATTAAACTAATTAATGCCAGATTTATTTTTAGGCCCATACAAAATGGCAGAGTGTAACGAGACTAAAAATCAGTCAACATTTTGGATTGCATAAACCTTCAAATTAATTAGATTTTCCTAAAGGGCGTCACCAAAGAGGAGTGACGAAAGGCACCTGCCTCAAAAGCTTTAAGTTGATCCAACTCTTTGTATTAACTGGTTTCAAACCATGTATTTGTTCTCATGAGACGGTTCCCGCTGCTTTGAGTCACAAAGAAACCGCAAGCACAAATTTGAGAAGACAATCAGAGGCTTCGTTCAGAAATATGCTTTGCAGTGGCACAGCCGTGGAGGAAACTAATTAATCCTTTCTTTTTTGCACTTGTCTTAATTGACACCATACAGATAAAAGTGACTTTGCTGGCTTTTCTTTGACCCAGCAGACTTTGTTAACACAATTTAATTACACCTGCATTTGTCACACAGTGGGGCTTGTTTATTGATGTTTTCCATTTTATATGCCTTTGATTATGTTTTTTCCACTTCGTGTGACTTAACAGTTATGCCCTGCAGTAGCAAATAACTACTGAGGAGCTGCGTTTGTGCCTGCTGCTTTTGTCAAATCCCCATCATCGTCATGTAGGCTTGTTCTGCTTTCTCAGCTCACACAATGTGCCCTTTAGGAGACGCAAAAACAGTGCTCCACAATCTGCACTGAGGTGATCTTCTCTGTCTGCACCTCTTCCCAGCTGAGACGGTAATTAACTTGCCCTGATTGAGCCATCAAGCACACTCGACGTGTGCTCCTGCCTATTTGAATCCCATAAACAAATCATTGTGAAATACAAATTACACTGCTGTTTGGTTTCTAACTGTTGTATTGTTGCTGTCTTTCAGCTTACTGTATATCGGGTTTCTGTTGGACCAGATCGAAGCCTTTTTTCACTGACACACTCATTTAAGTTTCAACAATGGTGAATGAACAATACATGGTCAAGAGCTTAGTCACCCAAACATTCACTCACTCACAATCTATGGGTTAATCCTTAGAGCTTAATTAGTAATAATCCTCAGTGATCGCTCTAAAGCCTCATACACCCCAGCTCAGTGTGAGACATACCATCCACAGGGCCTGTTATTATCTTTGTTGGGCTAAAATATTACAGCTTAGAAAAGATCATTCTAAAGCATCTGTGGCATATATTCTTAGCTCATTTCCAGCCCTGGGTTTTATTATGAGGGCGGGGGGATTGCAAGAGTTATTTCTAGGTCAATTATTCATGGAAAATAAGCAGCAATTAGTACCTTATATCATTTTTGTTTTGATCAGTTATTTTGTTTTGATGAATAGTTTGATTTAGCATGTAATTATAAACATGATTGTGCTTTTTTTTGGTTTGTTTTAAATTAGAGCAGTCACGGTAGTGCTCTCTTTGAGGCACTGCTTTGGAACTGTGCTATATGAAATATCATTGACAAGTGTGGACAGAAGACATGTCATAATTGCTGGACATACCTGGATATCTTAAAGATGGGATGACACAAACCTTTATTTATAATTTATTTGAACAGATTACAGGTCATTATAAATTTGTTCAAACATGATGTATTTTTTTTTTTTTAATGAAACCCTTACAAGAGACCCTACATTTAAATAACAAATCTTTTCAGAATCGACAGCCCACTTGTCCCATTAGGTTTCCTTGTTACCCCTGGAGGCATTGGGCAGCTATAATTCAATAGCAATATACTTTTGTTCTAATTTATAACTGCAATGTGCATGAATATAGATCTAGTGTCAGTGCTCATGGACATACAAATGCCGTGCTGCTGTAGAACAATCAGAGGAACTTTAGGGTTGGTTGACTTGGCCAATATAGTCTGAGCAAATTTGTCAGAATACAATCCAACACAATTCAGGACCCCTGTAACATAGTAGAGCTCAGTATAACCATCACAGACCTGCCAACCTTGAAAAAATGTATATATGTAAAATTGATTGATTTAACTGAAAATCACAAAGGACATGTTATGTCCCTCCTACATGACTTTAACATGACATGTTATTTATAATGTCCAATGTCTCAAACAGACATTGGACATTATATTATTGGGGTACATATGGGGTACATATTCACTTCTGTTTAGGTTCCCTGTCTGTCTATGTTTATTAACTGCAGACACACACACACACACACACACACAGCCGAGTGGCAGCCAGTTGCAGCAGCTCTCGCTACTTTGTAGCTTAACTGTAAATTTCCTCACTGCGGGACGAATAAAGGACAATCTTATTAGTGTTACATTTCTTGAAATGTGGCGTTAAAATGATCACGCCATTAAATTTTGTCCAGAGGTTGACATTTCTGTAATTAGAAATTAGAAATCTTTTTCCAGCAATTTCACTTACTAAAGTTGCTAAAGTTAGACCCCATAGACTGTAACCTGTGGGCTGCTGCACTGATGCACGTAAACGGATGAACTGAAACTGCCGGTATTCCCTTTTTTTGTGTAGTTTGAAGTGACACATCATAGCAGACTAGCAAACATAGCAAGACTGAAAAAAGTCTAAAATATCAGCTCAGCTGAAAATCTGTGTCTACAAAGACAAAAACGCGTCAAAAACTGTTTATTAGCTAAACATCAATTACACATGTAAAGTGCAACCACACTGATCCACTGGAACAAGCTATGAGGCATTTAAAGAAACCTGGACATTAACTGTTGCTTTTTCCTACAACAATAAAAGATTTGTATACATTTCAGTAAGCAGGATTTACAAAGACTCATACTGACTGTTTTTATCACTGCAAGTGTATTGGTAATCAAGTAAATGTCCTACACTAGAGCTGCAGCTAACGATTATTTTCATAAACGATTAATCTATCGATTATTTTCTCGATTAATCGTTTGGTCCATAAAATATCAGAAAACCTTAAATGTTGATCAGTGTTTGTCAAACCTGGAAAGGATGATGTTCTCAAATGTCTTGTTTTGTCCACAAAGCAAAATGATTGACTTTTAATGAGTTCTTTGTTATACAGAGCAAAATAATGAAGAAAATATTCATATCTAAGAAGTTTAAACAATTGAAAATCTTGTTTTAATCGTGAAAAAAGCTTCAAACCGATTAATCGATTATCAAAATAGTTGTCGATTAATTTATTAATCGATTAATCGTTTCAGCTCTATACTACACATTAACAGACATTTAGATATTGGACTGTTGGTCAGACAAAAGAAATGGCTCCATGATTCTGGGATGGATACATTTCTCTCTCTTTCCAGTTTTTATTTAGAGATGAGTACAATATTTTGCCCCCAAATATATAAATATTTATTCGTAAAATAAAAGGACACCCCCCCAAACACTGACAGTTTGAGAAGATTTCATTAATAACTGATAATAAATCATACATCACTACATATAAACTAATAACTCACGACATACTACAAAAATCTGTGTATGTCGTGTGCGTGTATGTGCACGTCTCAGTCTCCGTCTCCCTCCCACCCTCCTATGTTTGTCATTGGTTGGCTTCAGATGTCGATCCACAGCAAGCATGAAATAAGGTTTGTGGTTTGCTGGCCGTAGTGGTGCATTCAAGGGCAATCGTAAAAATGATGTTTATTGTGCTGTACATGCAGGGCGAGCGCGGGGGAAAATCTATATTGTTTATATCGTTGCTTTTTCGATACGAATATCTTGAATGTTCATATCTAGATATCGATACGATAACGATATATCGTTCAGCCCTAAATGTCAGTCACAATTATTAAAGCCTACACATGTCACTTACTGACAGCATTGATAACAAATTTTAACAAAAACACATCGTCGAATGCAGCTGCATGCCTGACACTAAAGTATGCATTAAAAGATTTGTATTTCTCCACAACACACCTCCTACTGTGTTGTTAGCAGGAGACGTATGAGGAGAAGCTTGAGGTTCTCTGCATTGTTAGGGAAACAGTCTGAAATTAAATGAGGACAGACAGAAGTCAAATGAATCCTGGTTGGTCTCTCGCTCCAGCTAATCAGATAACAACAAAAGGCAGCAGAGCATGAGGGAATCTGTAAGTAAGAAAGCTACAATGGGCAAAGAGATGGACCGAGTGCACAGCAAATGCATTTGACTGGGGATGAAACAGAGCTCGAGTTTCCAAGGAGGACCACACATCTATCATCTTTTGGTATGGATGAACCAGCAGGTGTCAGTAAAACAAATGGTAACTAGGGCACACACCATTCAGCATCTTCCATGAATTATTCACAACCTGCCTGATGATTCGCTGGAAAGTGACGGAGAAAAAGATACAGCATCCTATTTAGCACAATGTGCAGTCATCTCACTCTCAGATTTTCAGTTTGAACAGCATACACAGTCATGTTTTCATGACATGTGGAGATGCAGTCATTTGCATTTCCCTTAAAAGGAGAAACATCCTGCTCAGGTGATGTCACAAAAGCCAGTCAGCATTGATTTTTCAAATGCTGGTTTTATCAGAAATGGAGGACAAGTGCTTTATGTGCAGGAGAGGGTTGGGCAGAAAGTGAGTGAATAAGTTAGATTACTTGGTAACTTCTGAAAATATATGCGTGTCACTTGATCCAGCAATGTGAAATGTGCCTCGTACAATCACTTCATGTTGAGTGTGAGGGAAACACAGGCCATGTTAATGGCATGAATTCTATTACACAATCCCATGATGACACACCCTGTCATTCACTTCAAGGCCAGCAGAGACCAGTTTGAACATGACATCAACATGGCTTACTTCCCATGTCTTAAATACTGCATTAAACATGTCAATCAAATTAAGAGGTCAACAATGACAAATCCTTAAATATTTCACTTTAAGTCAATGTTATTGAGAAAGTCAGAGTTGACAACACTTTTGCACCAGTTTCCCTGAAACTTGACACAGCAAGCCATTTTAGGTCCAATCATTTATTTGGTGTGAGGTTTTAAAATATGGCTACTGTCCATTCAAGCATTTTTGGTGTATACAGATGTCACCCTGGGATCTGTGAGGGTTTAATTGTTCTGTCTGCAGATTAAATACAATAAATAAATAAATGACAACATTAAGACAAATGATGACTAATAGCAAAATAATAAGCAACTTCCTTTAAAAGACTGAGAAAACACGAGGTTCAGCTGTAATTCAAGCTTTCAGAGTTCATCAGCAGAGAGTCTAGATACCATGAGAATGTAAGGACATGGGGTTAAGACATGAACAGGAAGCTATTAACACGAAGATTTAAAATGTGCAACTTTGTTGCCAACTGAGCAAAGATCACATGAAATGACTGAAAGTGCCAAAGAGTTAGTAAATGGATGTCTCCAAAGTCAACAGAACCTGGAGAAAACGTTGCTTTAGAGAAAGCCTGGGCGTGTAAGTCAAAATTGTGTTCAGTTCACTAGACTAACAGTGAACCTAAATACTGTGTGAAAAACACACATTGATTTCATACTGCTACATATCAAATGTGCCACTCACATGCCAGCATCAGCCTGATGTCTCTGTAATACCACCCGACAGAAAGTGGCATTTGACAAGTGAATACCTGAGGGTGACAGACTCATGTGCTAATTCTGAGTAGCTGCTGTAAAAGCAGTGTGATAATTATGGATTGTCTGTCATAGAGATCTGGAGGGTGGAGGACATGTCAGGTGGATTGGCATCCATCTCCTGTAGTGTCAGGTCCATTTGCATCTCCATATGGCCTCAAGTCTGCTTTTAGCCATTGGCTGTCTGTCTCTTGTCAGTTAGATCCCCTCATTCTTTCAATTCCTCAGCTGTTTTTTTAGTCTGTTCAAGTCTTGTGTGCACTTATTCCTGCTTTTGCCAATTTCTTTTCATTTTCAAACTCAAATGTGCCAACTCCCTCAACTCTTTTACCTCAGAATTCATATATGACCATCATTAAGTGAGAGACATTAACCATACAAAGTTAATAAAATATTAACACAAGTACAGCTCTTGGTTCACCTTTCACACATTTGCATTAACCAGTTTGACAAATCTTTGTCCTTATTCCCTGCTTTCTGTCCTCCACTGCTCAGTAATGTCATGTATTTTTCATGGTTGACAGATTGCAAAAAGGATTTCAAATCATTGTCAGCCTTGACCTTTTCTTTGATAATTGGTCCTCATGCATGGCTTATATTGTGTGGGTGTGAATGTGTTTCAGTGAATATTTATGTGTGCATATAGTGCGAGAGAGCTTGCTCCATCTCCAGGAATAAAAACAACATCCTAATCAAAATGCCATGGTCTTTTTCTTTCATTTCTCCAAAATAAAAGGGAGGCGGTGGGAGTTTAAAATGTATTAGGAAAAGGTCACACGGAACAGTCCAGCACCTAATCGTTTCATATCGTACCACCCATCACTATGTTCCAGCTCCATCTGTCCTTCACCAAAGCATTCCACATCAGACAAACACAGCTCGTCTTGCTTTCCGAGGCAGCCAAAGACAGCAGCCATCAGCCTGTCACATCTTATCCGATGTTTTGCCCTCTTAACAGGGAGAGGATACAGAGCTCCAGTAGAACAATGACACTGTAGATTCTCAACCAGTAAATAATGAATAAAAAAAGGCAAGTTCTCCCATGTTCTATTTCCATTATTTTGGGAAAAGTCCTAATGAGGATTTGTGTCAGTTTAGATCCCATTTCTATAAAATCAGAAGAATATCTCTCTATACATGTGTGCGTGTCACACTCAATTATTTTTTAGTGGTGCATAATATAGTACTGTTATTTGAAGTGCAGCTGAAATAAACATATAGACTGATGTGGTATTATTCTCTGTTAATCTCTTAGTTTTGCACAAGCACTACGACCTATGTCTCTGTGCTAGCCAGAAGATTTGATAACATCTTGAATTCTCATTTCTCGTTTACCTATTTAAACTTCTTTTTTCTTTTGCCTTCTCGTTCTCTAATTCTTAATCCAAATTTAAGGTAGATGGCATCGTCACTGGTTTGGAAATGGATTATTTTCATTCAACAATATTTGCTCACCAACCAGTTGGAACCAGTTTTGTTCTATTCTGTACCTTTTGTTTAATTTCATTTCAACGTTGACTGATTTTGAAGGTTGGTGTTATATGTGTTGACTTAAAGTCTCCCAGGCAGTCAGAATAGGTAAGCGGCTTTCTAAATGTGAGCGAGACCCATGGGACTACAGCCACACACAAAATGCCACTACCATGCAGAATCCTGGCATAGAAAGGCTTAGTGAATGTAGTTTAATTGAGGATATGATGCTCTGCGAACAAGGACACACAAGCTCACTTAAAAACTTAAACTTAAAAAAAAGTTGAAGTGAGGACTCACAAGGCTGCGAAGGGATGAAACAAACCATGATGTGAAAACCTGCTTCATAGACTCTAAAACTAAGCACAATTACGGCATTAATATTGTTGAAGAAAGGGTATATGTAGCTCAACAAAACCTGAACAATTTGTTGTAGTGATGATGATAAACCTAGCTTGAAGCTGTGAAACCGAAAATAAGGATGCAGTAGAGAGAGAGAGACCACAGCCTGATCACTGGAAATCAAAGATGTATATACAACAGATGGCTATAATGCTGGCAAAATACAGACAGTTCCATTACATTTATATTTTAAGTACGTCGTTGATGCTTTTATTCACAAAGACTCGTGGTAAGAGAGCTCAAGCCTTGACAGCCGATGACATCATTCAACCAGCTGTTATGAGCCAATGACTTCACAATCAGAGACAGAACATTGCTTTATTTGTAAAACCTTTTCACATAATCCTTGAAGTCCATGTTAAAGTGATAATGACATTTTTTTTTTAAATCATGTGTTTTGTGTTTGTAATTTGTTATTGTAAGCAATAACAATCCAGCTACAAGCTACAATCCATCATCTGGAATACTAGCACATATAAAAGTGGTCATTTTGCATTTCAAGAGGCAGAATTGCTCAGGAGCCTTTGTAGCCTGGCTAGATGTGTGGAGAAATAATTCAAAAACAGCCACAAAAACAACAAGAGACAAAGATGATTTTAGCAGATGAAAGTCAACCATGGGAAGCCAGAGGCATCTGTGAAAATGCACTGAGGACAAATGGATATGTGACTTACAAGACACCTCGTTCCATTTAGAGTGTTTATTTATGACTGCTATAATTCAATCCCCAAGGGGAAGTGCAGATCAGTAAAATATAACACAGACAAGAGGGTATAGGGAGGTTTGTGAATTGTAAATTCTCAGAAGCCCAGAGGGAATGTGAATTCATTTACACATTATTCTGTTGTGATGAATTTTGTCTTTTATCTCCACATGAAATGTCCAATATGCCTGCTTCCCTGGGAAGAATGATGGATAACAGTTGTCAAGCCAGGTGATGCATGGCACCTGCGCTAAACTTCGTCAGTAGCCTGTATCATCTTTCCTGCTCCAAAGGGCTTCTGCAGATCCAAATCACTCACTATTGCTGGGTTACAAATGCCCAAACTTCATAGCCAAGTTTGCTAGATATTGGCTTTGCCCTAATTATCAGTGATATAATGAAAGATTGCCATAAAATATTTAAGTTTGCTCAAACACGCAGTCATGAATTTTAAGTAGACCTGTAGTCAGAAAAAAATGACAAATAAAACTAATTTGTGAGCTCGACGGTGATTGGACAAAATGCGGCAAAAATGTCACTTCCAGGGAAGCTCAACTTCTCTCAGAGTCAATGGAGCAGTGGGAGGGCACGGACACTGGGCATGATGATTGAAGGAACTGTCTGGAAGGCGGGATCAGTTTTTGATTGACAGCATTGCATAAACCTATGACAGCAAACCCCTTTCAGCCTCAGTACTGTGTGGATTTTGCAAGGGAAGTCTGTAAACAAATAGCTGGCTGTGTAATTTGCTTGGAGATATAGACCATAAACACTATTATATACAGCATTATAGCATTTCAGTTTCACATAATTATCACGTTTCCTTGTTCTAGTTGTTCGTTTGCAGAGTTTATGTAAGAATTTATGTGTAAATAGCTGGGCCTGAAATGAGCCCGTTTCCCGTTTCAAAGACCAACAACTGCCACGGTTCTGCGCGTTAATCGTAAATGGTCAAATCAAATTTGTTTGCCCAGACATAAGCAACCCATCTATATGTTTCTACAGTAACAACATCGGCATACCAAAGTTTGTGGTGTCTCTCTACAAACACTCCTGTGTAGGCCACCACCTCTGTTACTGTGCTAAACTATAGTGCTTAAATCATATCATAAATATAGCAAACCACCACACAAATATTAAAACTTTCAGATTTACAGTCAGTCATGTGATGGAAAATAAAGACACTAACTGCTGCTTTAATGTCACCGCAAACACATTATGCATCAGGCAGCATTTGTTCCCCAATAAATTAAATGTGCTATGAGCTCTGGTACATTTTCTTTTCTATTCTTCTTCCTTGAATCAATTTTATAACACAAGCGCAAATGGGCTATCAAATATGTCTCTCAGATGAAAAGACAGGTTGTCATGGAAACAGATACGACATCCTCCCCATTCTCCTCCTTCCCTAAATAATCCTACACTTTCATATCTGCTTTTCCTTACCTGTCCACCAGTCGTCACTGTTGAGTTTCCTCACACCTAGGCTCACCTAACTACACCTCATCAGCATTTAATACCACAGAGAATACAACTCTTAACTTTAACCACTGCCTCCCAGCACTGAAAATAGTTGTAATTTAAGTCTGTGACTGTCTTACACAAGTCTTATTCTAAATTTTAACCTTAATGATTTCTTACTGAAGCAGCAACATTTTCAAACACAGAACCTTAGCACATAAATTTAATATTGAACAACCGATGACATTGTCTTGTGACAGAATGGGCAAGATTTATTAGCGGGCCCTTTTAGTTGCACAAAATTTTATTTTAGGTTGGCAAACATATTTTATAAATTATTTCTAAGACTTTGTTTTAAGATGTATAACTGAAGTATACCTCTCAGCCACATAAGACAACTTGTTTTTTTCCACAACAGTCATAGTTTCAGCCATAATCCAAACCATCATCTGTAAAGTCAGAATGACATACTTTGTTTATCTAACACAAAAGAGTAGTTTCAGAAAAGACTGCCACTGCCACGTTAAGCAAACTACCAGCCAGGTAATATGGCAACACAGACGTGCCGAGGGAGTTTTTTTTTTTTTTATAAGACTTGTTTTGTATGAATGAGCTTATTCTGAGACAAGTATGATGTGTTCTGTGGGTTAGGAGTTTTGAGGAGTATTGACCAGTCTTCCTAAAGTGCTTGTAGGAAGACAGCTACTGCACTCGGCACGCTAATCAACATGACACTGCTTGGTTTAAGTATTCATTCTAATTGTTCAGTAGCTTTATTCATCAATTTATGATTTCTGTATAACAGACCATTTTCATGTGTAATGGACTATTGCTCCAGACTAATCTAGTGTAAGTGTAACTCATCAGAGATATCTCTAGTATAGTGGAATATAGTGGAATATTTTCCTAATATTAACATAAACGTAAGTATGAAGAAGGAGACCAAGTTCATGCTCAAAGACCGCAGTCAAGGAGCTCAGAGGAGCCAAATACTGCTCCAGAGCCAAAAAGGTGGCTTGAACATCTTTACACTGAGCATACGCTGCACTGTCATTCTCATTGTTTATTGTAGTAACTTTTTCATTCTACTCCCGTGCAGTCGTGCCACATAATCCGGATGAGCCCACAGTGTAAAAAAAAAATAATAATAATTTACTTTAGGCACATACACTGGGCCTATAGAGGCTGAGTACATGTTGCTAACAACGTTCACAGTTCAAACCCCACGTAAGCTAACAGACTATTATTTTACAACAATCAAGACTTTCTTTCTGATTATTTGATTTCTTTGGGGTAGAGTGGGATAACATACAGTGAAGCGGTCAATGATGTTATGTTCTTCTTTGTTGGTTCAGAATGCAGTAGGTGTATACAATGGGAGAAGCAGGCCTACTGCTCACAGCACTTCCTGTAGTGTACTGCAGTAATGGTAAGTGGTTCCTGAAATGCGGTGTTATCATTAAACAAACCACCATCGAGTATGTCGACTAACCACTGCAGTCCTATTGTACTGTAATGACAGTGCTAGTCTGTATACTCTCAACTGATTCCCCTGGGGGATCAATAATTGTTCCTATATAATAGTGTAATGTATGTGCTACATTATTTTGTTATGTTGGCATCAAAAGATATAAATAAATGAAACTTTAAGACCTATAAGCAATGTTCATGTGATTTTACACATTCGTGTAATGTTGTGAAATCAATTAATGCAAAATAATCGTGATAATTGTAATAGCGTGATTAATTCTCTGACAATAATCGTGACATCCCTAAGTCTGATCCCTGTATATTAACAAATTGTCACTGAGAATGTAATGCTCAAGCAGGTTTTGAATAAACCACAGACTTTTTCTTTTTCACAGCAACACTGCTCATATCATTTTCATCTCGAGAGTTTTGTTCCAACAAAGGTATGCTTACTTAGATAACCTAAACACACAGCCTGCCAGAGTGCTGTCAAGTCATTGTTTAATTTTGGCAGCAGCAGTTGTTTGGGATGTGGGCATAACTGGTAGAGCCATCCCCTGATCTCAGCCATGTTTCTTTAAGACCAGTTTAACAACATATTACACATATGGCACTTAGCTTTAAAAACCTTGATTCTCATGACAACTCAGCCCATTGAGTTTTGTTGATCCATCTGTTCTGTGACTCAAAAGAAAGGTACCTTCATAATATGCCCTTGTCAAGTTTTAGTAATGCAATAATCTGTAATATGAAAGTAGAATTTTCTAATACTGAATAACTATTCGACTTACTAATGACTGCTTGATTAAAACAGTTGTTGTAATGCATTATTCAACAAGGAATAAATAACAAGATCATTAATTAATAAAAGAATCTGCAAGACAGAATATTCAGGTGATGTAAACACCCACAGCCTATAGTTTATCAAGTTCATTGCATTCCTTCTTCATCATTAATGCTGCACCATCAGTCAATCACTCAGGTTTACACTCACTGCCCTCTACCCTAAAATGATCATGATCTGGTGTTGTGTTAATTGAGTGGCTTGAATAACACCATGACATAAGGTCAGCCATGCACCACACAAATCACATTACTGATCAAGTCTGTGGGTCTTAGCCTCAAGACACATTGGAGACGAGTTTTACATAATAATCATTCTTCATTCACTTCTGAAAAGGGCAAATGATTATATTAGTGAGCACATGTTCAGAACTTCCACTTCAATTATTTATTTTAGGAAAGGGGTGTTGCAGTATTTTAATGGGAGTATATTATATTATAGTATATTATATATGTTGTCTTGGATTATCACTTTGATTTAAATTCCCCAGATCAAGGAAGTGATCTGTTTACATTCATATTTGAGTACAAAAGATGGGTTATTAAAAATGATCAGAGTAAATTAGGTTAAAGAAGAAATCACTGGCAAAAGTGCTACCAACTAGTTTCTGACATTTTATAGACACTTAATGATAACTTAACCAGCAGGATAGTGTTAGCCCTGCTAATAAAAAAAAAAAGAGGTTAGAGGCTGTTAAAAGTTTTCAGACTGGGTCAAAATCACTGTGATTGCAGCACAGTCTGTCAAACCATCTTTTTAATAATGTTCCTGTATTCCTTGTAATGTTAATGGTTAAATTTTAAGTTTTAAAATGACAGAACATTATGGACAGTTGACTGGACTGCAAGTGTGTACTGGGCTTTTACAAACCATTGCCATGGCTGTGGGAAGAAAAGCACCACATGAAGTAAAAACATCCGGATATAATTAAACATCAGCCGATACCAGATTACACTGATGGTCAATGCTACATAATTTAATATGTGTAATATGTATTACAATATATTTAATGTAATTTTATTCCTCTCCTAATAAAATGTCCTTGTTGGTGTTATGTCCTCAGTAAAGACAACCAAAAAGAAAGATCTTGATTAGAAATTCAAAGGGTTTCAAAATAAAATGTAACTTGTAAAGACGGATTCATGTGAATTTTGTAAAATTGATCTACAACACTGTATTTCAAAAAAAAAAAAAGGATTTTAAGGCTCACCCTAAGACCTAATCCAGAGCAAGAATGTTCCCAGTTCCACCTTTGTTTACTGCAGATGATCAAAGGGTTGACTCAGTCAATGTGACTCAAACAGGCTGGCAAGGTGAGAGATGCAAGAAACATTTGATTTGCTGTGACAGTGCAAAGGATGATTTGTTGATGAAGTTCTTGAAGTGCAAGAGCCTGCAGAAGTAATTCACATGTCCCGCAGTTTGTGTCCAACAACATCAAAGCCTTTCCTCCTCCCAGGGACACTGCCACTGTGAATTCATTTGGTGACAAGGGGAAAGGGAAAGGATCTCACATGCTGAAAGTCACTGAAGCATGACATGAAAACAAAGTGCAGACTGGACAGCCAAGCTAAGATTCCATTGATTACTGTGCTTTTGTTTGCAACTTAATTTTGTTTGAGCGTCAGAGAGAATTTTGACACTTTAAACACTCAGAAGTCATGGTGAGAGGACATTTTGTTAATGGCAGTTCATCATGAACAAACATTAGGACACAGAGGTTTTTTATTCTCTTAAACGTCATGTGGTGTTTTTCTGTTATAAAACTCCAAATCACACATTGACAACATTGCCATGTTGCACAGAGGACGTCAGAATATGACCAACGATTGCATTAAACCAGGTTATTCATCATTGTCATTCAGCAAATGCTTCTTGCACCTACCCACCCATGCACTGCTGCTGTATGCACACAAATGTTCCCTCAATCAGGTCTGATAGTATTGCTTGATACAGCCTATTTTCAGATGAAGGACACATCATACAAATAATGACACATCATTTCTGTTCATGAAGACCAAACAGAGGCAGAATGAAAAGTAAAGATTATACACTGTAGTTTTAAATTTCAACCAAATCAAGTTAGTCAATTAGTGCTGTGAAATCACTGTGGTGATGAAAATAAACAAAATATTACTGTCCAGCATCAGGTTTAGCCACTAAAGGACCAAACACATAACACACAAAAACAAGCTCCAACTGAATCCAGAGTGATCACGGCGCTTGATAAGGGGGGCAGAGCTTTTTATCATTTTGTAGCCATGTGGCATACTGTAATGACACTGGTTACAGAAGAGTAGTCAAACAACCAGCTAATTAAAATGAACCAAGCAAACTACTGCCAGGATGGTGTTGTCTATGATAAGGTGTCACTGACCATAACTCACTGAAAACTAATGACACCTAAGGAAAACCAGATTGTGTACACAAAGATCAATCACTACATATAATATTGGAGAACTAAATCAGTTCTGGGTTTTAATGACACTACTCATATTATACTTGACATGTTTTTGTAATTTCAGTAAAGACTGCTTCTGTGGGGACATATTAAACCCGAACCTTAAGGTCTATCCAAGATGGTATTTGTTATTTTGAAAACAGCATGAACAACAAATATAGTGTATAGTATAACAAATGTTCAGACCTTGTACTTACTGTTATGTTAGAAAGTAAAGGTCCTGCATTTAAACATATATAAATACTGAAATAAGTACAAATATATTAGCATTAACTCACCTTGAACAATCTCAGAATATATTAGTTTAATTACTGTGTTTATTGGTGAACACCACTTTAATGTGGCATCCGGTGGGGGGGGAACTCAATTTTGTTTACTGTTACAGATTATAAAAAATACTCAAGGAGATCAATACAATTGTATCTCAAAATAAGATAATACAGCATAACTTACTTTGTAACTGTATTAGTGGAATCACATTTTCAACATAGTCTTCAAATACATGCAATGTTCTTCAGTACAATCGAGTAAATGCAAAAAAAAACAAAAAACATCAATATGGCAGTTCCTGTGCGATCACACAGCATATTTCATTGCATTATTTTTGGATGAGCACTGTCCCATTCACATCACATTGTTCTCTTAGCAGCTCCTGGTGAGATTGTACAGCTCCATAAGCAATATTTTCTTTTAAAAAACAACCTAACTATAACATTTTTTTTCTAGATGTGTTAAGCAATATATGAAAAGTTGTTGAAGAGACTTGAAAAGAAAAAAGAAGCAATTCTGCCATGTGTTACCAGGGAGCATTTTCTTTCCAACAGCAAATGCAAAAGTTGTTTAAATCTGCTGGTTCAACATCTCCTCCCTGGGGGAAGAGTGCAACAAGAGAGCAAAGAAAAGCAGGAGAAAAACAAACAATCACCTCCCCAAGTTTTGATTTTAAAAATGATTAGACTACAAGAGAGTGTTTAATTTAAAAGTAATCTGCTGTCCCGGTTTAGCCTCCACCACTAAATATGATTTAACTATATTAGAACAAGGAAAAGATGTGGGTTGCAGGATAGGTAAATATAATTTAAGTATTGCCTTTTCAATAAAGTGCACAAAAAAAAAAAAAAACAAAGCATCCCCTGACTACCTGCAGGCAAACTGGGTCTCTTACACACACACAGACACTCATTTTAAATACCCAGAGTTCAGACTGCAGGTTTAATATTTGTTCAGGTTACTTTGATGTGGATTTGGTCTTTAGCACAGGAAGTAAGCATATTACTTCTCACTATTAAGCTTTGAGAAGTCACACAATACATGAAGCCAACATCTGATGTAGTATAAAATATTAAGCTTTATCTCATCTGAATCAATATGCCACCAGTGAGAGAGTAGGTGTGTACAGTGATTCAACTGGCTAATTTGACCAACAGCCAAACAAGCAAAATGTTACTTTGGTGTAATAATAAACATCCAGTAGGTAGATCCTTAAACTGAAGCAGTTTAACTCAACAGCCTTGCAATAAATCCCACCTTCCTGAGGGTTATAATGTTCTCTCTTTATTTGCTCTTCAGAGCAGTGTTGATTCAACTGCTTAATAATGTTGGATGGTATAGTGTGTGGCAGATCTGCCATGATGATAGATTACACAAACCAGAGGAAGGGTATAGTTTCTGTGTTTAAAGTCCTTGTATCTGTGATTACAACGTGAATGTACTTATGCTAGAGAACATGCTACAGATTAGAAAATGTCAACCATGACTCAAAAAATGTATGCATTTATATACGGATCATTTTTCAAGAGCGAGTACAGCTAACACAAAGTACACAGTGCTTTATTGATCAACAATTCCATAGTAACCTTTCAGCATAATGTGATCTGAGAGAAAAACAACACTTCTGCACTTCTGTTCACAGCCTCTTCAGTTAAGCTTTGACTAAAAGCCAAGCAGTATAGGTCCAGCAACAACTCCCTAAACTAAAAAGAAATTTAAAAAGGAAAAAGTATACAGCACAGAATAAAACAACTATGAAAGGACAAAGAGCCAGAATCAAAACAACCAATTAGTTTTCAAGCAATCCTGCATACTGCAGCTTTAATTCACAACAGCTAATGAAAGAACAAACTAACATTACATTAATGTTGATATTCTTATTTAAGTGTATCATGCTGTAAACACACACACACATCATGATAGAACAGAGATAAACCAGTCATTCTGATTGGGTTGTAGTTTTCGAGTCAGGAGGAACAGGATCCAAATGGAACCAAATCAGAAAGTGATTACAGATAATGCTACAAATGTTGATGCCATGCTGCACTGGTTCATGATCTGAACTGTACAAAAACAATGCATCTGGTTTCCAGTGGTATGTGAACCAGGTACACACCTGACCAAGTTCTTTCACTTTCTGTCCTCTGCACATCACGATCATTTCCAGTAAATCATAGAAACCAGAAAGACGAGCAAAGACGGTGAGAGAGAGAGAGAGAGAGAGAGAGAGAGAGAGAGAGAGAGAGAGAGAGAGAGAGAGAGAGAGAGAGAGAGAGAGAAGACGAGAGAGAGGGAGAGAGAGAGAGAGAGAGAGAGAGAGAGAAGGGAGGAAGAGGGTGTAATAGGGAAGTGTCGTCTGGAGAGAGAATGCAAGTGGGTGGAACATGGAGTAGAAGAAAAACAGGAACAATGTGATAACATATGCCAAAGTACACCTTCACACCTGTGCAAAGGCACTCCTTTCCCAGGACACGGAGATCGTTGAGAAAAGTAGACTAGACTAGAGAATTAACTGGAAATTTGTAGCCGTTTTGTAGTGGACTCTTGTTTTGTTTGCCTGTTTATTTGTTGTTGTTGATTTTTTTTTATAGTGGGTGTTATATACTGCTTTTGTGTAAGTTTCCAAACGTAGTGGCAATTCAATACAGAGGACAGAGGACTTCAGTATATTTTGTGACACATAACACGGGATGAAGATGTGGTCTGTGGGTGTCCTCATTCTCCTGTTGTTCTGCTATGGTGAGTAGAGAGGAATTAATATTGATCTTTGATTTTTTTTTAACACTTAATTAAATGGGCTTTTTTTCTACTAAGCAGACCTAATAGGAGACATAAATAAAATACTAATACTAATACATTTGACAGAGTTATTCCCTCTCATCTGACATGACATGAAAGTCCCACAACAAAATGAAGACTGAATATTTAAAATGATAGTGTTCAATGAAAAATGCTAATGTAATTTGATTTTATGTTTGATGATGATTGTTCTTCACATCTTCATGGTTTATACCTTTACAACTGTACTATGCTCTGGGTTGGAAAACCACTCGCTGTGTGGATAGCTTAAGAAGAAAGAGATCATCATTAGTTCAAATCATGTTAACTATATCACAAGCAACATGGCACAACATTGAGTTTCACCAACCCACTGAAACAAAGTCCATCTTGCATAATGTCTCTGTAGTCCTGGTTAACTAAGGCTTTGACAGGTGTATGAAAAGATTAACGTCAAACATGGCGTTACGGGCTGAGAGTGGATACTGGCACTTGAACAGTTTCATGGCATACGCTGGGTTTTAAAGTCTGGGCTGCAATGTAGTTAAATGCGAGATATGAGAGTACTAAAGGTTGTCTAAAGTGTTTGTTACAGCAAACAATAGTGTTCTAAAATGCTACATTAAGAGCTACAAAATATATGGAATAAACTGTGCCATATTATAAATCTGACACATTTAGGATACGTGAATATTTCCACATTGTAGTTATTATGAACCAGGCTCTGTGAGAACAAAAGAACAGACTGCCGTATAATCACACATTTTCCTCCTCTGCATTTATTGCTTTAGCTTGCCTTTCGATTGAGAGTGGAAATGGGAGAGTACGTTTCATCTCCAAAAACTTTAACAATACACTACACTGGGAGGCTGTGGAACCTGCCTATCCAGGAGAAGAGATGCTATATAGTGTCCAATACTGGAGGTAAGAACCGGGATGACAGAAGTTTGCTCTACTCATGCTCTAATTCTCTGCACAGAAAGGTGGCTACTCTCATTAGTTAACATGTGTGCCTAAATGAAAAGCAAGACATCTCGTAATGCAGACATGCTGCTGACTCGTCCAGAGTGAGGCTGGAGTCTTTTCATAGGATGCTATATCCTTCAAAATATAGAAACTGTATAATTTAATTTAGAGGCTGTTCTCAACTTTAGTATGGACAGCACTGGGCTTATAATGGGAATCTGCCGGCATCAAAATACATTTTGTTTCACTCAGGTTTCTAAAACAGCCTCTTCAAAGTGGAAATGCCATCTCGTCTAATTACTCCTGATGCTGCTTCTGAGACAAATGTCAAGTGCCACCCCTACCCTATTGACTTTTTTCACAAGCCCCATCACTTCAAGTTTCTGGAATGATTTTCAAAATGAAAAAAGATCAAGTGAAAGAATGGCCTAACTATGCACATTGAATATCAACTAATTAAAAACAGAAATGCTGTCATTTGTCCTCCTCAATAACAGACTGTGATGAAATGAGAAACCGGTCCGGACTATTTCAGTGCAACTTTAAGTGCACAGGTTTAGTGCAGAGATGCCGGTAGACAGAATTAATAACAAGCCTAATTTTTCAAGTCCCCCTCAAAACTCAAAACTGTCCAACACTTCAACATGCTTTCAAATTGGAAATGATGGCTCAATCCACTGTACTTCCAATGTGCAAAAAACATTTTAAAAAGCATATCTCAAGCCAATATGAGACTTTTTAATAGGACATTGTGTTGTCACTCCAAACACTCACACTGAAAATAGGGGGAAAAAAACAAAAACAAAGAAAGAGCACAGACATACAATGCAAAAACTAAATGCTGGAACTTTGGAAAGAATTCAAAATGATTGCAATAATTCTGATTAATCTCACAACAGAATATAAATATTGTGAGCATGTCCTCCAACAGGAATATTAACTGGTGTCAAAAGTGCAATATGTACCAGTAAACATACACCACATTGTTCATGGTGGCTAAGTATTGGAGAAAGATCACATTGTACTCATTGCATTCATTACAGTGACGCAACAGGGCAGTACCAGATAAAAGAGGAGTGTCAAAACATTACTGATCTGTTGTGTGACCTGACTGCAGAGACCCCGTCACTTCCTGATCTTTATTACCATGCCCGGGTATCCGTTAATGGTCACTTGCTTGGCCGCACCGACTTCAGGTTTAGTCCTCTAGAACACAGTAAGAATCTTAATGTTCATTTAAGTTTTGGTTTGTTTCTTCAGCCTGATTCTGCTGCTATATTTCTTAATTCATATTTCCTCATCTCAACAGCCGTTCTTGGTCAACCCACCTTGTTGACACACACAACTGGGTCATCCCTGTATGTTAATGTCACGCTGCCGTTGGGGCCAAAAGGAGCCTCCATTGCAGACATCATCAGCAACAGCAAACATGGTTATTCAAAAACTGCTGTTGTTTATACTTTAAAGATCACTAAACCACACTGGGCTGCATTGGTGAGTCTGTCTTTTAATAACATACAGTATTTTTGAATTCAGACTTTCTGTGATGTGGTTTTTAATGACATTTTCACTACTGTAATGTCAATGGAAAAGAAACAATCTCAACAAAACGCATTCCAGTACAACAACGTGACAATATACACTGTAAACATTGTTGATAAACATACAGTTTGCTTTGCTTTTTAACAAACCCATGTTTTAAAAATAATGAAATGGTGAAACTGCTGCTGAAGATATGCAGTATATAATGGGAAATTACATTTTATCTATTAATTTATTTTTTTTCAATCAATCAGTTACCATACATATGATCCACTGTGTCTCCAGGTCAATAAAACCACCACTGGAAGGTTCGTCATCAATTTGAAAAACAACAAAACTCAGTACTGCGGCTTTGTGGTCTACAGGCCTATTTCTGAATGGGGTCGCAAAGAGAGTGAGAATGCCTCCTTCTGTATCACATTCCCAGGTGAGCATTGGTAACATTGAGCATTGAGCAGCATTGAGCAGACTATGTAAATATACAGAGTGGTAATAAGTAGTGATGCACCGATATGACTATTTCTGCCGATACCGATATCCGATATTAATATTGCTGCTATGGCCGATAACCGATATCTACCGATATCGATGAAAAGTTTCTGAGATGATAAAAGTTTGTACAGAATGAAAATCATGCAAGCTGAATTTTTTAATGTCTTCCTTTATTTTCAAAACATGTTTTACCTCCAAATAACAAGGTCACATAAGACACAAGTAACCAACTACAAGTAAAGGTTTTTAGAACCCTTTACCACTTGTAGCAAGTGTGTAACTAAATTATAGTACAGTTTAACTCCCTCAACTCACTAAACTCCTGTGAGAAAGTTTGGATCATAAATTACAAACATGAACATAAATAAAAATAATACCCTGCCAAAGTTACTGTAACCGAGTAACTCCTCGCATTACCTCGACTTTGCAAGTGTTGCATAATGCTTTTCACGTATCTTCAATTGACACCCTGAAAAATCGCCCACACCGCTGACATTATCTCCACACACACACACACACACACACACACACACACACACACACACACACACACCTTGTGCTGCGCTTGCGTCACTGACGCTGTCATATGCCCAAACAAATGCCGCATGACCTCCCCTTCCATGGGTATAAACATCGGTTGTTAAAATCGGCGCACTTTCACTCATTGGACCGATGCCGATATGTTAAAAAATGACGAACATCGGCCGATAACAATATTAATGCCGATATATTGTGCATCCCTAGTAATAAGTGATAATTAAGTTGAACCTGAGCATCAAAATCGGGAAGAAAGGTGATTTAACAGACTTTGAAGGGGCTGGTATTTCAGAATGTGCTGATTTAATGGGATTTTTACATACAGCCTTCTCTAGAGTTTACAGACAATGTTCAGTGAGTGACAGTCCTCGGAGCAAAAATGCATTGTGGATGCCAGAAGTCAGGGGAAAATAGACAGGCTGGTTTGAAATGACAGAAAGGCAACAGTAACTCAAAAAAGTATTCAATACAAGATATGCAAAATACCGTTTCTGAATCTTGAATATATGAAGCAGATGGTGACAGCAGCAGAAGACTGCACCCAATGCCAGTCCTGCAATAGACCTGGGCATCCCTGTCCGGCCCGCAGTGTGTCAGTCACACAGTAGTATTTATGCTGCGCATGCAATACAACTGTGTTGCTTTTATTTTGAAAAGCCTGACGTACGGACGCACAAATCTGCGTCCGTACACTAAAAATGTCGAAATAAAGAAAAGTTAATTCCGAATGGCGAGTTTTCAACAAGGCTTAGACTGCTAAATATTTTTTATTTTACAGGCGTCAAAGGTAAAGCCGTGTGCTTAGTTTGTGGTACACAAGTCGCTGTGTTTAAGGTTTACAATCTGAAATGCCACTCCGTGACCAAACACAAAGACAAATACAAGAACTTATCAGATGAAGAGCGCACAAAGAGTCGGAGGCAGACTATATCTCCCTCCCTGTTAATTATCTTATTATCTAATCAGCGAAGCACCGTCAGTCGTATGTAAACAACTCACCCAGTGGGGGGGGGGCGGGGGGGGTGTAGTGGTGGTCACTGCACTACACCACAGTAGTATAGTATAATAGTATTCATTATATAGTGTATATTTTGATATTTTCAATAGAGTTGGTTAGTAATTGTGTTTATATGCTGCAAAATTTACACCAAAACAATTTACTGATTTTTTTAGATTAAATTAAATTAAAATTAATTCAAATTTGGCCCAGCCCTCAACAATATTTTTTTGTGGCCCCTTGGGGAAAATAATTGCCTACCCCTGCTTTAATAGGTGTCCTGTATACCTAATGAAGTGGCAAGTGGACATACTGTATAAGGTGAGAATCACTTGTTATAAATAAAAATAGTTAATGTCAAGCATCAAACAACTACAGATACAAAAAGGTGGATAAAGGTAGCAGGTCTAGCATTATAATAATATAATATATATTAGAAAATTGACTTCACTTAAGGGTCCAGTGTGTAAGAATTAGTGACATCTAATGGTGAAACTACAAAGTGCAGTTTACACCTTCACAACTCTCTCTACTATGTCTTTCTTTGTTTTATACATCTGGTTTACATGGCCAGAGCCATTCTTCATTTACCTAGTAAGCTTTCACTTACTAGCCTCCACAAATCAAGCCTCAAACTGGTAAAATGTGAATGTTAGTAATAAAAGGGGTGGCTAGCACTGTTGCCTCACAGCAAGAAGGAAAGTGCTTTGATCCCAGTTGGATTAAGGGCCTTCCTGTGTGGATTTTGCATGTTCACCCCCCCGTGGGTTCTCTCCAGGTACTCTGGTTTCCTCACACAGTGCAAAAACATGCAGACACTCTAAATTGATCAGCGGTATGAGAGTGAATGTTTTTTCTGCTCTGTTTGTTGACCCTGCAATGGACTAGCGGCCTGTCCAGGGTGGACCCCCTGCCATTTGCCCTGTGACAGCTAAATAGACATTCCAAAAAATGATCACATAAGTTGGCATCGCCATGTGCTGTGGAGATGTTTGCTAAGATTAGTTTCCATTAATCAATAAGAAAATACTTCCCTGAACTACTACCGTTATTGGCACATCCAGAAATGCTCTACATTCAGTCTACGTCACAGGGATGTTACAGTGCTGCTCCCTGTGAACATGCCTGAGCTTGTTTGTCATAACGGGAATTTTTCACAATCCATTTATAAGTGGTTGGGGTTACCCATTTACACCAATGCTCTTTTCCTTCAGACAATCATCAGATGATTTTAACATGGCTTTTCGCAAGTGCTGGTCTTCTGGTGGCCATAATCACAATGTCTGTCGTGTGGATGTGCAACTACGTGAGGGGTGGAAAGAAAACCATATTGCCACCTTCATTGGTAAGACCTTTTCTTCCAGCAAGTCATTTCCTGGTTACAACCAGGAAATGTTGCTTTACAGGAAAGCCAAGCCCTTGGGCAGATGAATTCCACTGCACATGTTTAGTGTACCCATTTGAGGCACCAATGTCAGAATAATTAAACATGCTGAAACACTGGGGAGAAACTGTGCCCAGTGACTCATGGTGCTTTCAGTAATGAAAAATGTTTTGTGGTTTCAGTCTTGTGTCATGCATGGTTTCCCCCTCAATGTTATATTATGTATTTATTGTACATGTATAAAAAGCTGTTTAAGCACTCTTCATCTTTCCTGGTTTTCTCAACAGGAAACCAACTTTGGCAACTCATGTAAGGTGCAATCTCCAGACCGCTGTATCACTTCTATACCAGTGGTCAGCACTGCGAATGAACCAACAGTTTACGCCACAATCCAGGTGAAGCCAAATGTGTCTGTTGTGAGGTGTGGAGGTTATTCGCCCCAGGAAATCCCAAGCCAAGCCTGGCAAGGCAACACTGGGTCTTCTGTGGACACTCTTGTCAACAGTCTAATGCCACAACTCCTGGATGTGAGTGCCCAGTCCTCTGAAATCTACAGTGCAGTGGCTGCCCATGTACCTGCAGAAGGGAATGAAGATGTTCAGCAGCCTACCATGGAAGCCAGAGACATGTGTACCATACCATTGCCTTGCAGTACAAAGCTGATAGTAGCTGGAGTACCACCTTCACCAGATGTGGATGACTGTGACAGCAATTCAGACGGGCCTTTGCTGTTGCACACAGTGCTTGACACCAATGGACAACTCACATTGCCTTCTCTCACTATGTTACAGAGGAGCATAGACAACATGGCCCCACCTCTTTTATCAGACGTCATAACTTTTAACATGGAGACGCCATTTTTAGCATCATTTCAGAGGTTCGACAGCTCTGAGTGGTCAGACTCTGGATGTGATGATAGCAGTGTAAACACAGCAACCCAACAATACTGCAACACCCATTATTTCCCATCTCAACCAGTTTCTCCTTATTCTCACCAGCCATGTCAGCTCACACAATGTAGCATTCCCAATTTTGAATCAGGTTACAAACAAAACTGGATGCCCGCAATACTTCTTCAAAGCGCATCCAAAGACGGTTGTGAATACATAAGGACAAACAATCATTGAACCTGGACTGGTACCAAAAAGGAGGAGGAAGGAGGAGATATATACAGAAGAGAGGAGCGATCAAAGAAAATTGCTCTGGGGAATTCAAGAATGGTTCCTCACTTCATAATCTCTGTAAGCCTTTTCCTCATATTGGTTTGTAGATAAACAAATGTTTTCATTGCAGTGACCTTTTTTTAAAAAAGAAAAAAAAAAAAAAGACGACATTAATGAGCATTTAAGATTGGATGCTTTAGTGACTGCAGAACCTAAATCTTCATTGTTTTAATATAACTTATTTTTAACAGACACGAAATAGCTGAAAAATGTAAATGTTAAATTATTTTATTAATTCTATTTTTTCCTGGATTTAACCTCTTCATGCGATATGCAAAGGGAATATAGCTATACTGTATTGTTTTCAAATCCCTGAACCCTCACATTTTCATACAAGTAATTTTACATGGACAGTATTTGTTACATTGCCATTAAAGTAAAAGTGTGTTCAGATGAGTTAAATTAGAATTGTTTACATAATCCTAAAATCCCATGTCAGTGTGTTGCATTTTCTTTTTGTACTGTGCAGCCATCTTAAATTTAAATTATGCTATGACTGTCACTCAAATCTAACCCTTTTTGCAAAAATTACTTTCATGCACTCCGGAAGTTTTCCCAACTACACTGTAAGGCAGTACAAATGCTGCCAATGCTGTGTTCAAATGTGAAAAAAGCAGTTTTGTTATTTTGTTAAGCTATGGCAAATTCACCAGTCTGCTTGTGGTACTTGGCTGAAAAAAACCTCTGCATCACTAGTGACTGCACAGACTCATGAGGTAAATTGCCTTGTTTTGTTTCAAACAATAGCCCAATCTCTTCAAACACAGTGAGCATGTGTATTTGTGTGCTATCAAATAGGATGACAAACTATTGCAACTTATTACACTCCTTAAATACACAAACCCAGCCTGGTCCCTTTTAAATTACAGTGTGGGCAATCAGCCTTACAGCAAATATTAAAATAAATCTGATTACCTTGCAACTGAACAAAGCGTAGAGATAATCCAACTCTATGGTCACATTCAAACAAATTGAAATAATAAATCATTGAATAATAGGAGTGTCACGATTTTCCAAATCGGAAAATCAATTTTAAGGTCACGATTCAATTTGATTCTCAATCTTTTTTCGCACTTTTAGCGCAGGTGGTTCTGATGTCTTTAGTCTTTAGTCTAGTTTAGTCTAGGATCATTGGTTTCATGTCATATTCCCATTTTGATTGTCTACATGGTGTCATGACTGATAAATTGTCCATCATTTGTTTGCAGTGTACCACACTGAGGCTTTATTGTCAAATTTAAATAATGTATGAATGAATGTAACAATAACCAGTCAATTGTAAACTAAGCTCTGTGTTGCTCTGAAGGTCCAGCAAAAGTTAAAGCTACTCAATCTGCTCTGACCTCCAATAACATCATATATGGAACAGCATACATCACAATAGTGATGTATACTATGTCTATTGTATACTATGTATACAACAGTATTGTAACTAATGTAAAAAACTGTAAAAAAAACTCCAAAGTGTAAAAATGAAGGTGGGGTCATGGTGCAGCTTAAGCTACAACAACAACAGCAAGGTCTTAAATTGCCGCAGCCCAATCTTGTATACACAGCTGTAATGTCATAAAACCAGGTGGTATACTGTGAATTACATACAGCCACTTTGTTTAGCACATGACAGAGGTACAGATGAAACATGTATCTGTGCCTCTGAGCTGTGAACACGTGTCTGCTCAATGTACTGTATATGACTGAATGTAATAGTAAGGTGAAACCTTGTGTTATACTGTATTTAGACTTTAGACTTTAGGTTGAAGTTCATTCCATTATATTAAACAGTGAAAAGGCAACATTGTATTCAAACCTGAGTAATAATTAATTGATTTTGTTATTTTTCTGACTGCTGCATTTACAGAACATCGCAGTATTCACTGACTTGTGAAGTATAAGCAGTATTTAAAGTGCTTGGACTTAAAATAAGTGGCACAGAACCATCCAGCCAATATAAGACTCAAACAGTTAAAGTTTGGCAAGTAGTGCATGTTAAAGTGCTGTATTTAGGAGGCCAGTGATCCAGTGATTGTACTGTAAATGTTTACAATTTGTCTTATAATAGAGATAAGGTGAATTGTGCAAATAATCCAAAGTACAGGTCAGCCTTTTGCTAAGTAGGGCATGTTAAGTCAAGGAAGGACAAACACTAAAGCATTGTTTAAATGTTTAAAGCCATTTTACCCATTTCACTGTGGTTCATTGTACAGTCTGTTTAAGTAATGTCACTATTAATGTATTTATGTGGAAAAAGAAATTAATAAATCATGATAAAGAAAACATTTGTTGTGCATTTGAGTGAAATGTGCCTTTTGATTATATTTTTTGATGAAAGAGATCCTCCAATTCAAGTTTAAAATAACATAAAAAACACAGATCAGAATTTGTATCCAAGCAGGGAACCCCCTCTCGCAATAACTCTTTGCTGTCACTACAGTATAGACAAGGAAGTGATTTTCCCATTGAACTGCCCTGCACAGAGAAGAAAACAGTGTCGCAATCTGTATCAATGGAATATTTTCCAAGGGACCACATATAATCCTTGAGTTGATTTTTTGTTTATTATGTGCTAGATTATTAGTGTGATCAGATACCCCACTGGAAGCCTAAACTGCATCAGATAACAAGGGAAATGGAATAAATGCACAGTGTAAAAGAGCCTGAATTGATCATAATTCCAGTGGCAGCTAAACAGAATATTAACACACATTATATCTAAGAGGTCAGACATTTACTGTAATTTTATATTGTTTAT
This sequence comes from Solea senegalensis, assembly GCF_019176455.1. Lineage (NCBI taxonomy): Eukaryota > Metazoa > Chordata > Actinopteri > Pleuronectiformes > Soleidae > Solea > Solea senegalensis. The sequence continues at coordinate 22,364,233 of NC_058029.1, forward strand.
ATTTTGGGATCACCAACACCACCTTTTCAGACTGAGAATATGCACTTAAAAAATTTTTTTTACAGAATTGTTCCTGAAACAAAGTTTCAGTACTGAAGGAACTGTTACATAGTCGATAATGTACACTTTTCAGTATAACTAAATGCCAAGAACCTTTGCATTTACCATGAAAATATACTGTATGGCAAACAGAATCAGTGCATCTGAAACTGGAGTTGAGCACTGCCCACATTTCTTCCTCGGTTTTCCCACCAACTTTCTGAACTAAAGAAGCCTCTTGGATGAGAGATGAAATATCTTCAAGAAAGTCCAAGTGCCACTGATTCAATGACTTATACTGTATGCCTCCTTTACACCTGGGATTAGAATGAGTTTTATGTGATCAGATGGTGATCGAATAGGGCTTCACCACATGTATTTACACGATCACGGTCATCAAACCCCTTACCTGAACAAATCTGATGTTGAATTTCTAACCAAAAAATAGCAGGTATACAATAGGGCTAAACAAATTGGATAAAGTAACCAATTGCAAATTCTTTGACAGTTTCCACAACTGTGATTTGAATTTTAAAGTAAAGCTTCAGCTCAATATCTACTGTGTTAAAGATAAAATATATTTTAACTGCATCTCCTGGAATAATTCTCTGCTATACTCTAAACGCAAGGAAGAGGTAAACATTGTTTTCAGCATGAATGGATTACAATTCCAACCAGCAGAGAATATAAAATCAAAACCAGAATGGTTAAATTGCAGCCTTTACATTTGCAACATTTCATTGTTAAACCTATATAAACAGAAGCACTGTGGCATTCAAGCAAACATTGGTGCCTGATTCAACCTTTGCAATTAAATGAATGATAATAGTTATTGATTATTGAAATATGTTACAGAAGTAACATATTTCCCTTTGTGTATAATAGAGCAGATGTGTGCAATTCAGTATCAACCAAGGTAAGCATGTTGTGTGCTGTGTTTTATGACCTTCAGACATCCCATGACCCAGTCAATAAATATGATCCGTTTGTTCTGCTATTTGAGAACAAGTCAGTTGTGATGCTCTGGACATACAAGTAGAATCTGAGCTAGTAGTAAAAATAGGACTGGAAAAAAGTTCATGTTCAAAGAGGATTGAACATGATCAGAGAGCTGGAACTTGCAACCCACTAAAGTTCATTGCTGCAACTAACAGAAAAAAGACAATAGCACTAATGTGTGAAAAATATCTCCAGTGAGTGGGAGTGAGTAGGAGGCAGAGAGACAAAAAAATTGTCTGGGATCCAGTCAAAAACACACATTTTTCTCAAAGCAATTCAACAAAGACTTAAAATGGCCAAGAGGGAACTCAAACAACACAAATGTATACACATTTACAGCCAAACAAACAAACCTCACTGCAGGGAAAAGTGAAGGTTTTGTAGTGAAAAGGATTTCTAGTCTCTGTCGTGTTTAATCAGGGAAAATATGACCGAGTTGTTTAGCTTCTCACTATGCTTTTTCTTCTACTCTCTGGCTCTTCTTTGGACAGGTTTATTATCCAGCAGTAACTGGCAGGTTATTTTCTTTGAGTCTCCCAGAGCATCTTTCTCTTTTACATTGCCCAAGGACAATCAAATGGGAGATCAACTCCTCTGAAGTTCTATAGTCACAATAGAACTTTAGGAAAAGTATGTGCAGAACAGTTAGGTGTTGGGTTCACCCAAACAGAATTTCAATCACTGCTAAGAGCCGAGTGTCCTCTCCTAGTCAGTGAATATACTGTCGGACAGAGTCATGGCTACTTGAGTGATTTCTATCACAGACAGCGTATGGGAGATGACCAGAGTTGTACAACACAATTCTCACTGCAATCACTGCCAGAGGAAGAGAAAGGCTGGTTCAAAATCCAGAAATCGAACAGATTTTTCTTCCTCTCAGAATAAAAAGAATATACCGTAATGCTTCCTTGAAACTTGATATAATTTATATATTTTGCCTATTTGTAGGATTCACATTAACTTTTAATGGGTCATTAAAGTCAACACCTCCCTTTCAGAGGGCTATTTTGGTACATAAGCACTTACGAGTGTAATTTATTACACAATATCCACACTAAAGGCAAGGTCCCAGCATGGAGGGATGCTGGTAGAGTCTAAAAGAAAAGGGAAAAACATCCTTTCAAGAAATTATATACTCATTTGAGAGTGTATAAAGATATTGAGAAGTGATGAGCGATAAGTTCAGTGTCTCAGTTAAATTAAAATCTATCTCGAACCTAACATTCATAGTATTTTGGTGGAAGAATTTTCTTTTCTAAATTTATCATTTAGGATAACGCACAAGTTGATTGGGTTTAGTGATATATTACTGTGTACTACGAGTATGTACTCTGAGTATTAGGGCCAGACTGAAGAATTATTATTTTTAAATCTTCCGATAATAAAGTCTTAATATTATGAGAATAAAGTCATAATCGTTCGAGAATAAAGTCATAATATTATGAAAATGAATTTGTAATTATTATTCAAGCAAAATCTCAGATGATCAGCTGCAACCTGTGTCAAGATAAGAAACGTGGAGCATTTTGTGAAGGAACATTTTGATTTGGCCTTCACAAATAAAGAAATACTTTAATATTTTTCACACATCAGCACCACATCATCTTTAGCATCAAGACTGATTCTTTCTTCCAAACAGACTGAGTTCCTGTCACGATCTTTTCAAACTTGGAGAAAACCATCTTTTTTGTAAGATGGAAATGGCTGGTAGCGATCAACTGCAGGGTATCACTGGTTACATCTGCGTTCTACTGCTATTTAATAATAATACATTAGACTTTATTCTCGAAAAAAATTTTTTTTAATTTCTCTTCAGTTTGACCCTAATACTCCATCATATTGATCCTCTTTAAATGGCACAATCAAACTACTTTATGACTGTACATCATTGGAAAGAAACTGTGTGACTACTGAAAGATAAGATGATTAAAGTACAAAAGACAGTCCAGTGTTTCAACACAGGGCTCCAGTGATTTGGTGTGTTTGGTTAAGAAGGTGAAGAGGAATGTGAAGTTGTGGAACATCGAACACATTTTCCACTTTGACATGAATCAAACGCAGCCATCCTCATTGAAAAGTAACCTACTTTTCCCGTAGGCCTAATTACTTGATGAATTGAGGTCTGCACGTGATCGGATGCAATCACATCACCCCTCCCTCTCCTTTCTTGCATTTTAATGAGTTCTTAATAGCTCTTTGATTAGAAGACATGAAAACAGCTGTCAATGGTGGCCAGGAAATGATGGATCATCCTGGAGACTTTGCTGTCCATTAAGGTCTATTCTGGGCCAAATCACCAGTGTGTAAGAAGTTGAAAAGAAAGTTCAGTAGTATTTCTTTTCACCCAAGACATTTCTCTGTTGAAGAATAATCACTTCAATCTTGAAATTGACAGATGGCTGTTGAGCACTAAGGGGAGTGAGTGTTCAGTATGCAAGCCAATAATCTTACAAAGAATAATGCTAGAAAAGAACTCCATAGCTATTGTGCCATTTCCTCAAAAAGCATGTTCATATCCTGCTAGGGCTGGCAGATATATAGAATAAACTCGATATATCGCAGCTTGTTGTCTGTGCGATGTAGAAAATGACTATATCGTGAAACTCGAGTATACGTTGTCATGCATTTGCTTTTAGCCACGGACATTTAACTCCAGGCTTCTCACACTCTTTCTCGTGTCTCCCTCTCACAGAGAGACAAAACAAGCGCACCTAGTTACATACGTCAGTCTGTCGTGCGTGCAAAGTCACACGCCCTCGCCCAGCAGAAAGGTAGCGGCAGCAGGTGGTAAACGGTAACATATGGAGGACGAATTAAATCCGAAGAAAAACAGCACAGGATCCATTGTCTGGCAGTGGTTTGTTTCGAGAAGGAAGATGTTGAACAAACAACGGTGATATGTAAAATATGTCGCAAAAGCGTCACTTCAAAAAGTAGCAGTACATCAAATTTATATCATCATTTAAGAAACCACCCGCTAGAAAATGAAGAGTGCTTGAAACTCTATACGACAACATCTCAGGGCTGTACCATATCAAAGAAAATGCCGAAGCAACCAGCACTCAAGCAATTGAGTCTTGCCCCTTCTATTTCCAGATCAACACCGTACGACAAAAACAGTCAAAAACAGAAGGAGATAACGTGCGCAGTAACCCACCACATCGCGAAAGACATGGCCCTGGTTAGTGTGGTCGAAAAGCCCGGGTTCAGAAAGCTCATCAACACACTTGACCCAACATATAATCTGCCGAGTGGCAAATATATTTGAGTTGTACATTAAAGTGAGGGAAGAGCTGGCCAGTCAGCTTGTAAATGTGACCCACCTCTCAACAACTGCCGACAAATAGAGCAGCTGAACATGTGAGCCATACCTCAGTTTGACGGTCTGCTATATAGACAATTGGGAGTTGAAAAGCAAGTGCCTTCAGACGAGCTTTCTTCCTGAGGATCACACTGGCGGGATCATCGCACAAGGCCTGCAAGATGCTCTTATGTCATGGAACTTAAATGAAGCTCGTCAGGCGTGCATCACCACCGATAACAGCGCTATCATCATCATCATCATCATCATCAAAGCTGTGAGCCTGAACCACTGGACACATCTACACTGTTTTGGCCATCGCCTGCATCTTGCAATTGGTGAGTGTTTACCACTCTGATAAAATAGTAATTATCTTTATTAATTTATGAGCAATGTTATAATAGCCTACTGCATGGTCATAACACAGAACTTAATAATCTTATACCTATGCAATTAATGTATGTGTGTGTGTGAGAGAGAGAGTGTTTGTGTCTGAGTGTGTGAGTGGGTGATTTTTCAAAAAAGTACATACTTTGCATAGCTTAGGCACTTTAGAGTTTTTATTGTCTTACATGTTCTTTCTTTTTCTGAATTAGTGTGTCAGTAGACTGCTCTTTATTGGGCATTTTTTTATATTTTGAAACTTATATTTTTTGACAGCATCTTCAATTTTACACAGTACTATATAAAAATTAAAAATATTACCAAGAATTAGTTTGGTGTTAGGCTGAGTGGATTTCTTCACAGTTACTATACCCTTATAAATTATTATAACATTTTAAATGTTTGTTTTCATTCTCAGAGAGAAGCATAAAGGACCCTGTATTGACCGTGCTGTTGCTGTGTGCAAGAAGGTTGTGAGCAGCTTCTCTTTCAGTTGAAACGAGGAGAGACCTGGCCACAATGCAGCAAGAGCTGAATCTCCCTGCACACCAGCTCATCGGTGAGTCTCCTACCAGGTGAGGATCCCGAGAGAAGATGATTGAGCGGGTACTGGAGCAGGAGCAAGCTATTTCTCAAGTCTTAGCTGCAGACAAGAAAACCCGGCATCTCGTTCTCACCTCACAAGACCTGGAAGTTCTAGAGTCAGTGCACAAGGCTCTCAAACCTCTCCTGGAATTCACCAACGCTCTGTCCGGTGAGCCTCTTGGCATGTCAGGAGAATGACACCCCACTGTCCCAGTCTATCAAAGCCTCCATCCTGGATTACATGAGGGAGAAGTATTCTGATCCTTCCACTAACGACCTGCTGGACATGGCAAGCTTAGTCGATCCCACGTTCAAGATAACATACTGCACAGAAGAAAATGTGGAGGACATCAAGAGCAGAGCCATAAACGAGATGGAGGCAATGCTCTGTGAGACTGACCAGGGCACAGCTGAGTTGGCTGCTTCACTGCCTAAAGATGCAACAACAATATCACAGCCAGCAGAGCCACTAAGGAAGAATTCCCTGGGAAGCCTCTTTAAAACTGCAGCAACATCTTCTGCCACGCTGTCGCAGAGAGAGCGTATTGAAAAAGAGTTGTCTGCTTACTTCCAGTCTGTTAGTGTTGACAGTGAAGCAAATCCATTGCAGTGGTGGAACGACCATGAGGAAATGTTCCCAAACCTGAAAAATGTGGCAAAAAAAAGTATCTGTGCATGCCCGCCACCAGTTCCCCATCAGAAAGGTTATTTAGTACCAGTGGTAATATAGTTACATGCCATCGAGCATCTCTCAAACCAGATGCCGTTGATAGGCTTGTGTTTTGGCTTCACTGGTTGTTGTTACAAAGGCACAACATACCATGCACAAAATACAACTACATATTTTTTTACTTTTTATTTGTGCCATATATTTCATACAGAAGAAACCAAAACTAAAGCTGCAAACTTTTCCATAATGGACCTGATACACCTTTTGTGAATTGTTTTTGTTTAGGTATTGTGTTTGAAACCATAGGATTGTAAAAATAAAAAAATAAAAAGGAGGGTCCTTTATAAATACACTTTCTTTTCCACCATTTGATTTCCTATTATGCAGCTTATTTTACTGATTTTGAAATTACCTGCATGACATCCTGCACAAAAGTGCATTATATATATTTACTATAATATCCTAGTGGCATTATGCACAACAGGTGCACTTTAATTTTAGTTTTGAAATGCCATGTGACTTACAGCATGCACAAAAGTGCAGTTTGTGCCACTCACTGTTTAATAAATACAGTTTTGTTAACTTTGACTTCCCCTTTTTTGCACGAAAGTTTAAAATTATCATATATTAATGCAGTATGAACAAGAATGTTTTAATGTAGACATATAAAATCATCATACTGGTGAAGCTAAGGCAAAATATCAAGATATATATCGTGTATCGCGACATGGCCTAAAAATATCGCGGTATTAATAAAAGGCCATATCGCCCAGCCCTATATCCTGCATTCTGGCTCACGTATTGTCAGATCTACAGTAAATGTAAGGTACAAAAAAGAGGAAAAACATTAAGACCATCTGCAAAGTACAACAAGAAGTAGCTATACATGGGTATTTTCAATGCTATGAGATACAACATCAAAACTTTTTCCTCACTGAAATTAGATTAAATTATTAGGTAACACAAACCTGGTTATAATAAGGTAATTCCAATGGCGGTGTTCAAAGCCACCGTTTATACTTTGTTTTTTGTGGACTAAATATTTCGGAGGTGCTGCTCTAAAAACTAATACTTGATGATGCTACAGTTGTTTACTTGTGTCCAGGGAAGTGACCCGAATAGGGTGTTGTGTGTCACAACCTGTTCTGTCCACACTGACCTTCACATTAACAAACTATGATAATCTGCATCTGTGAGGTACAGATAAAATGAAAGAACATCCAATTTGGAATAAATGTTTGCCACACAGTCCCACGCTGACTCCTGCTGCAATTAATAATTTAAACAAGTAAAACCACACAGCCAACATGAATTGTGAATAAGCATTAATGATTCATAAAACACGATAAGTCGTTCTGGGTGTGCAGCAAATATGTATTAGTTGTTATCTTGCCATACATGCTTAACCTGCTACATGTAGGAATTTATTACACAGTATTTTGTTCTTCAGGTCTTTTGTGAAAGAGCAGCAATTGTCTTAAAACATAACCTTAAAGATTGAAGTGATATGAATACTGAAAGCCTGTTTTTGAGCAACCACCTTTTTTTATTGTACGCATTTTGGAAAAAAAAAAAAAGGTGAGTATGACATGAGATGTCTCTGGAAGACTCACGAAGAGCTGAGGAGTCTTCAAAACCAAGAGGTCCTAATTAAGGTGGACCTCAGCTGCTTTGTTCCAGTGGTTATTCTTAGTCTGACAGTCACTGTCAATGTATGATAAGAAGCCCTGGCAACCCAGGCTTGTATTGTGTGCTGATATTCCAGAAGCAGGTGTGGCCACTAAAAGATTATATAAATAACCCCCAACCCTTCCACAGAATGCTGGGACGGTGAATGATGCCTTCTTTCCTTGCAGCCCCTTTAGACCACTGATGGACAGTAATAAACTCAGACAAAATCACGCAACCATGGCAACAGATAATTATAGTGCACTTCCTTAAAATTACCTAGCAGAGAAAAATATCACAAAATGATACAACCAGCAAAATGGGGATAATTACGTTATAAATAAAAGCAGAGTTCCTTTAAATTCTGTTGCAGTGAAAAAACTGTTCAGGGAAAGAGCATGCTTCTCACACAAACACAGTTCTAATGGACTGCCAGACCAAATACATCATTTCATGTGTGGAATTCAAAGACCTATTCAAAGTAAGAACTCTGATCTCATCTCATATCCTGATAAGATGCATCATTACACTCCCATTACTAATGTCTTTTCTGGACTCATTAAACTTAGGACATGTCTCGCCATTACCTCCCCTCTATCTCCATTATTCACAGACTAGTCTCTTGTAAGCTACGAGTTTTGGATCAGATCTGGTGACTCCCTCTTCAGTGTCTGAACATGCCTTTAACATTATTAACCTCTAACTTTCTAAAAATGCAAGACAGACGGTTTTTTTATACATGGTCCCCATGATTATACAGCCAGAGCCATAAATTTAGACTACACAAAACTTTAAGAAGAAACGTTTTGTTCAGAAAAGTCTAGAAAAATAACTTCATTTTCAATGTCATCACTTTTCTTCTACTTGGCCGTTTTGCTTGTTTTCACTCATTAATTGTGCAAGTGTGAAGCACTGTGTGCTGTAACTAGCCAATGGCACTAACAAAACAAACGTGGTGTAGATAGCAGAACAAAAATCAACCACGCCAGACTATCTGTCAGAAAGTGGAGAGGCATGCTCAACATGGCCTTGATTGTCATTCACAACAATAACTGTAATATAGACCAGTCAAGAAATCTCTACGTCTGCTGGAAAGTGTTTTTAAGAGACAACTTCCCATTTAATTTACTTTTCCAGTCGAGAGACCCCGTTTATCCCTTCTTGTCTCAGCATCTTCCATTCCCCTTCAGCTCTCCATCTCCCATCTTCCCATTTGTCCTTTTCTGGCTTTCAATTTAACATTTTGGGCACTCATTTCATTCCACCCAAGCAAATTGTTCTTCCAACTTTTCCATTCAGCTGCTCAGGTCATTTGTTCCAGCTTCTATTGCTGTACAGGAAGATACCATTGTTTTGTTTCCACTGCTCGTCTGTGGGGCCATCTGTAAATTGATCTGGCTGATGACAAAGAAATGTGCCTGTGTGTGCGCGCCTGTTGTGGTTTTGTGTGTCCATATAGAACAGATTGTGGTGTAAAGTCAACTGTGTGCATGTGTGTCTACAGGGGAGATGTCACTGGTCTATATTTATCAACTTAAGAATGAGAGAGCAGTGGCGTCAACATGCTTGGCACTGGAGGACTCTGTGTCCGGGGTCACCCTCATGGATTCATCAAGAGAGGAGGGGAGACAGTGAAGCGCAGACAGACAGACGGTGACAGGTAACAGAGGTGAGAGTGAGAGTGAGACTGAACTATATCTTCAGACACAGACAGGCAGGCAGGCAAAAGAGGAAGAGGGATATTTTGTTTCTCCAGGGCTTTGACAAGAAGGACTTCAGTTGTGTTACAGAAAAAGTGAGTGGAATTTCCTTTACTCAGCCATCACTTAGATGATCTAGATCTAGTCATTAAAGAGCAAACTAACCTTGAAAACAGCAGATATACTGTAGTTATGCCACTGAAGTAGATCTGTATAATAGAGTAAATTATTTGACCATCTATTGTCAGATTGGGTTCTCTTCTGATGGAGCCTTGTAAGATGTAATAATAATAACAATAATAATAATAATAATAATGATAATAATAATTATAGCAAGGGCAGTGATGATGATGATGATGCTGGTCACAGCTGATTTTAGCCAAAATCTTGGTCAAATAATGGTAATGCTGTATGGCTAAAAAGACTTCTGTAACTTCCGTTTTCCATGATGTGATTGTTCGTTGAGACTGGCTGAAACTGGCCCTTTGACTGCTTCTGGTAGTAGCAGCAAGACACTTCTCAGTGATGCTTTAGCTTCTTAGCTTGGCTTATAGAAACTGCCAGCTGGACACCAAACAGTTTTTCCTCATGTCCCTAGTTGCAATGATGCTGCAATTCACTATAACCACACACCCCCAACAAACTAGACTTAGGTGTATTGTGCGTCAGTCACTGAATTTGATATTGGAAAAAAAAAGACAAAAAATCCTATATGCTACATAAACCCTAAAGAAACTTGTAAAGAAAGTAACTGTGTCATCATCACGTGACGAGCCACACTGTTGGAGCATTACGGTTGTGATATGGCTGGTTGTAGTTAGAGAGTGCAAGGACAGGTTTCTCCATCAATGAGTACAATATAAATATGTTTCTATTTCCCCCCGTTACAGTCCTTCAAATATCAGAGAACATGAGATTGAGGTCTTAGTTCACTCTAGAGACTGAAAGCTGCACTGACAATGGAAAACACCACTTTGCTTTTGCTCTACTCCCTCCAGGGGCCCAGGAACTGGCCTACCCATGGAGGCTGATCAATTTTAATGTGCCAGAGGTCAACCTTTCATTAACAATGTTCAAACAAATCTTTCTCCCATTGCACAAAGTGAGCCACAAAAAACGACAGGGGAATCAGCTGTCCCTCTAGCCTGTTTCCTAACTCACCATCGTTTTCCACAAGGTAATTGAAGGAGATGAGAAGAAAAAACACATTATGCAATTGTGTAAGCATCAACACAGGTGGTTGCCACTGGGAATGGGTGAATGAAGTTATCAATCAGGCGTAACCCAATTCTGTTTGTTGAGACCATTTTGCATTCACTTCCCCACAGCAGCTACATGATTAATGATGGGCAGCACCATGGCAAACCTCGACTGATGAATCATCTTAGTGGCCCACAAAGGGGCTGATCCATTCAACCTGGGACTGATGCACACCTTTTCTCTACACCTAAAAGCACACTGGACTACACCAAAAATACACCATAGAAATTTGAGTCTCCTATCAACTTAGCAGGAAGACATCCTAAGTGTGAAGATATTTCCATGAAAAAGTACTGCTGATATTAAATGTGAGACAGATTAATCAGCACAAGCATTCTTAGACGCAATCATTTGCTGCTCTGAAAACACTGAAAATCTTTGAATTCAGGGCTTTATATTAGTATTCTAGTATTTTTATAGACCAATACTAGAAGATTTAAGAAGAAATGTTTCCATAAATAGATATTAAAGATTACATTCTGCCAACAATTATGTTTTAGATACATATTTACAGTAGATGTGTTTGCCCTTTGGTAAAGTTTGGTTCACAATGTTCTTCGATGTAGGATGCAATTGTGGCCTATAATGATCAAGAAACTTTGTTATTGATGGTATTCTTCTCAGAATTTACATGCAGTTTTGGTTGCTAACCACACCACCCTATGACGAAAGACTGGTGTCCTTTTTGATAGCATTCATTTATCACATTGTGTAAATTGGGCGGTTAACACTGTGCATAATTAGCACAGCCTTTGGCTCCATTATAACTCTCTGGAGATGAGGCTAGAGAAAAACACCAATGATATGCAGCAGCTATTACTTAGCCACCTGAACAGAGCAAATAAGTAAAAAAAAAAAAAGAGCAATAAATGTGAATAAAAAGCACAAAATAAATAGCTGTGCCTCTTGCCAAGACTGTTTTACTATTGTCTAAGCTGCTCACAAAAACACTGCCTTTAGTGTCCCACTGACAAGAACTGTATTACACTTTCTTTACACCCCCCACTCTGTTTCCTCTTCTTTCTCAGGTGCTGGTTATAGGGTTACCATGGAAACCAGGATGGTTATGCAGAAAGAGCAGGAGGAGCAGTCTTCCCAGATGTCTCACAGCATGCAACTGTCCTCCCAGATCAAGAAGAGGACCTTTACTTCCAGGTGCATTCATGACAACGCACACACAGTCCAACATATTAGCGGAGAGCAGTAGAGAGAAAGCGTGCGGTTTTATATTCAGTAAATGTGCACCACATCCAGAATATATTGATTTTTTTTCAAATAGCAAAGATTTGTGATAATCATTCCCTGGTGCACTGCATGGTCTCCACAATAAGAAAGAGTATTGTATTATCCTCAAAGACATTGGCACATATTTTTACCTCCAGCAAGCATCATTTGTTGTGATTTGGTATAATAAAAAGAGGCGCATGAGCACAAAATCAGTTCCCCTGTGTGAGAACACAACTTATGTATTTCTGCATTTAAAAAAAAAGGCAAGTCACTGTCATGCCAGTATAGACACCAGAGGCTACAAACCTACTGTAACAAGGGAATTAACATTTGAAACAATTATTTCAGGTATATTTCATCTTTATTCATTAAAAATATAATTCAGGGCATGAGAACAGGGAGATGTGAGAAAAGGAGAAAACAGATCAACACATCAAAGGCAGTTCAAAAGAACAACCAAGCAAAAAACACTAAACAATAGAACAATTACATAAGCAAGCCAAAACAGACCAAGCCTGCACAACAAAGGGGGGCAGAGGGGAGGTGGGGGACAGAAAAGGGGATGAGAGAAGGAGTAGGGCAGAGACGGGGGAGAAAAACCAGGAAAAAGTTTATGAGAGAGGGGGAGAAAACAACAAGTGCAGGATAAAACCATACAATAATTAAACAAGTTAAGACAGTCCATGCCTGTACAATGAGGCCAAGGTGTCTTGCCTAACTAGTGCTAAAAGCCAGCAACAAACAAGAGATGAAATTTTTTTTTAATTGCCTCAAGGGTCTGACCAGCTCTCACGCATAAAGGAAAGCTGTTTCACAGCTAAAGTGCTGCCACAAAAAAGGCTCTAACTTCCCTGTTTATTAGCCGTGATCTCGGCACATGCAAGACCTGCAGGCCACTGAGACATTTAAAAACAGGTACCGTAATTTCAGGAATATTAGGCGCACCTAAATATAAGCCGCACCCACTCAATTTTTAAAAAATATTTATTTTGAACATAAATAAGCCACACATGTCTATAAGCCGCAGGTGCCTATATTGAAACAAATGAACTTCACACAGGCCAAAAATAAATAATTAACGTTAACAGTAGCCTATCAAGAAAGTCATTGGTCACTATGTTCCTCCTCCTGCGCACTGAAACCACTGAAGTCATCTCCTTCAGTGTCAGAGTTGAACAGCCTCAGAATAGCTTCATCTCATCTTTTCTCATGATCATTTTCATTGTCGCTCTCGTCACTTTCATCTGGAGGCAAATTCCCCGCTGAACTCATGCTGCCCTCTTCAACACGCAGTAGTCCAGCCTTTCAAAATCTGTTGATTTTTTAGACAATGCTCCACGCTGTCAGGATCCACTGACAGACTTGACCATAAGTTGTTCTTCGCATGCGGCCTGTTTTAGTGAAGGATTCTGCCCACTTGTCTGAACACGGAGCACCACCTTAAATTCATGATTTACATGCATTTAATTTCATTGGTCTAATGTGACGGTGCTCCGTTTTTTCGCGGCATGAAGCTTGTGAAACCGGGAAAAATCCATAAATCAGCCGCGTCATTGTGTAAGCTGCGAGGTTCAAAGCGTGGGAAAAAAAGTAGCGGCTTATAATCTGGAAATTAGGGTAATAAGATATTAAAATCAATCAGTGTAGATCTATAATAGAATAGGAGTGATATGCCCTCTATATTTTGTCCCTGTCAGAAGGTAAGCAGCTGAATTTTGGACAACCTGTAAGCATTGGAGAACTGACTGATTCACAGTAGCGTACCGTGGGGTTTCCGCTTTCAGTAAAAAAAAAAAGAAACCACAACCACATACAAAACACACTATTATGCACTATATTGACGAGACAGTTGATCTGCAACAACCATAGCGCACACGCATCTATAGGCTACTGCATCATTACCACCACATCTTCCGTTATGTCACTCAACTGCAATTTCACAAGCCACTATATGAAACAAAAACAAGCTTCCACATAAGCAAAGGCGTCAGCTACGTGGGGAACACGTCCCTGGCACTATTTATGATCAACAGTTTTGTCCTCACCACTTCTAAAATTGTTATCAATTTATCATTAACACTTGAACTACCAGAAATGATGTACCTCTTCGGTGTAGGTCTTCCTCTGGAAATAATTTCCTTCTTTTCTCCAAATGATCGCCGTGAAAAGTGCACACGAAGGAGATCAGAAACATGATTGATCAGTGGTGTTAATGCAGTGGCCATAGTTTACTTCAAAACCCGCCAAAGGTTCAAACGTCGTTGATGACAACAGCGGGGGCTAGAGCCAGACACAGTTCTGGGCCTGGGGCGTTCTGTCACTATGATATCAAATTTTGATTGGCTGACGACACACGTCAGTCAAAGTTATTACCAAATAGGAAATGGCAGCTTCAACGAAAGGCCAGCAATACTACTAGAGCAGGTCCTCGGAGCTATGATGCGTTTTATGACATATGGACACGTTCAGACACACATTCATTTGATTATTAAAAATAATAATAATTTTAAAAAATAATAATAAACATACCTTTTGATATTGTCAGGGCCAGCAGAGAAGGCCCTGCTGGCCCTGACGGCCCACCACTGCTGATTCAAGACATAGATGGAATCACAGTATTCCAGTCCAGACATAATGAAGGCATGAAATGCCCATTCAAAATCTTTCAAGGGCCTACACCCTGGCAGAGTCTTAAGAAGACGTTTGTTTGTACTCCTAAGTTAAAAAAAGATGCTGTTCATAATCACACCAAGATTCCTTGCCAGTGGCCCATTAAGCTGTCACATAATTAATGTGACAGCTTAATGGGCCACTGGCACTGTAATAACCTTCTAAAAAGGTTAGGTTGTCCAAATAAAATAATTTCAATTTTAGTTTAATTTCATCCATGTCTGGATGTCCCTGAGACGGTCCATCAGAGACGGAATGGGAGCCAAGGTGTTAGTAATGGAAGGCAAAAAGGGGAAGGTTTTTAAAAAATATAGACCCCAAGAGGAGCGGGTATAGAGAAGAAAAGGGTTTGACCCAGGACAGAGCCCTGAGGCACCGCACAGGTAAGCGGAGAAGCATCTCTTGGGCCCCGTTAGATTTAGCCACAAGTAAAATGGACTCATATAGAACATTAATAACTACACGTCACAGAGACTGCAGTCAAGTGTAGCCAAGACATTAAAGTTGCAGTGCTAAAATTTGGTGATTTTTTTTTACTAGCATCATCTGCTGATAGTGATCACATCATGGTATCATTGGTAATTTTTTCAATACGTTTTTTCAATAGACTGATATGAATACACATCATACAATCTCTGTGAGCAATAATGTGCTGCTGTTTGGCTGAATGGCATGAAAATGCTGTGTAAAACTATGAGCAGATGGAAACCCTTAAATTATCAGCATTTTTTTAAATCATTCAAATTTTAATAAGCTTGTATCAACTTTTCCAAAGCCACAATGTTAAAACACTTTGGTTATGCTTTTTAGATAGAAACACGCTTCCAGTTCTTTTTTTTCTCCATTTCTCATGTACTTAACTTGCAGCATGATAAGCTTGAATAAATGGTAAAGTTTATGTAGAAGAGACTACTACACAGGTCGCAGATGGGTAATTCAGTTGTACAGTACATTGGATATAATCTAGCCTGGCTAATGTCAGACTGTATCTAAATCTCATTTTCAAATTCAGTGCAAGTCTGGAAAGGAAAGGAATTTAATTGCCCTCCTCTGCTCTAATTTTTTGGTCTTGATGACCACTCAAAGTTGGTCGACATGACAGCTTTGCAAATATCATGTCTTTCATACCCATTCACATGCTGCCTAGTGTCTTTCCCAGAGACACATCGGCATGTAGAGTCAGGAATCAAACCCTCGGTTGAAAGATGGCTCGCTGCACCACTGACCCACCGTGACTTTGAGCATCTAATTACTTTAAGCTTTGTTCACACTTCAGAATTTTCAGCCTGATGGCCCGCTGACTCACAATTTTTGCAACCTATGGCTTATCGCCCCTCAACTGCATCCCATGTCACACCCACTCACATTAGTTAGACTACACTATAATGATCTCACATCAGGTAGATTCTCTTGTTAGAGGCCACAAGTCAGAGGTAGACAAGTGACAAATATGAAGAGCATGAGCAATAAATTAAGTGGAAAAAAATGAAAGGAAAATGTAAAAAATATTTGTACATTATTTCGCAATGAAATGGTGCAGTTACACAAGACAGTAGCTTTATAATGATACAGATGGAATGTATAATTGGCAGGATGTGAGTGGTTTGACATCCTTATCAGTTGATGCACAAGGTCAAACTAGTGTCAAAGAAAAATCGAACACAAACATAGAATGGGGGTTTGGAGCTAACTGCCACTCTTGTCATCTTTGTTGTCTTGCTGTCATATACAGTAGGTCATCTAGATGCAGTGTGGCAAAGACAAACAAACTGGCACAGCAGACTAACCAGCTCTGCCACAACGAGATCTTAAATGAATCACTTCTGGTCTATTTTAATAGTCTCAAATCAAATTAGCCTTTATTTCAGCCACCCCCCAATGGAGCAAGTCATTACATTAGGCTAACCTAGGGTGGGGGATGCTAACTGCAGAGCACTGGATCCACTTCATCAACCTTGGTTGAGCTGAAATGGGGGGGTTGATCCTGAGTGGAAACACATTTAAACATTTAAATGTATCCTGTTAAACTGAACAAAATGGCCTGTGGGTAACTTTTAAATAAGAGCACAATTTTAGAACCCATTTGTTGTTGTTTGTACAACAAGCTGACAGGTAAACTCTTTTTGATGCTAGTTGTTATGCAAACAACAGTGAGGGCATCATCCAGCATCGATGGTTTCCTCTTTTTATTTCCTCCTGCTAGTTATACCAAGTTAATATTTCAAGAAAGCCTGTTGTTTATAAACACATAAATCTACACTGTAGCAGGATCATCTCTTAAATAGATTGTTTGCCTGTGAGGACACACACCCGTGGTGTTTGGGTTCCTGTTCACATGCAAGCCACTAGTGTTTCTGTCCCTGTGTGTATATATCTGTGGCAATTCTATGCAGCCGCAGGCTCTGCACTATGTTATTCAACAGCCCAAGCCTCTCAGCACAGCTCAGAGGGAACCTAAACAAGGGAAAAGAGAAAAATAAGATGGCAAAAGCAGAAGTTGTCCTCCGAGTACTGTAAAATGGGGAAATTTTCCAGCTTATAAACAAAAGAGAACAAGAAGTTAATTTGCATTGCCATTTGTAAGGTGGCTTGTTGAAAGCAATGCCTGAGGCGAGATACTAGCAGCAACGGTAGTTGTGGGTGTGTAACGCACACCTGGGTAAATATACAATTCTGACACACAAACTTGCTGAAATATATTGTACTATATTTCACAGTTAGGCAAAAGATTCTGTAAATACAGATCGAACAGACACGAAAGGCTGTAATTATACATTCATATTACGCATTTGTGTTCTGCGGATAAAAGGAGAATTTAAAGGAATGCTTCTCCTGTCCATCACTGTCATTGCCTCAAATAACCTTGTCACCAGTAACAAATACCCACTCTCCTGTTTATGAGGGACGTAATGAAAAGGTCACCTCAGTTGATTGTGCATGCTTTAAATGGAGAGCGCACACTTTAGTATCACTTTACACATGTGCACCTATTGTCTGCATGAACATGTTGTGCCTGTCATTAAAACACTAAATGGATGGAGAGACAGCAACTGGCAGTGTTTATGATTTATTATCCCTTTACTGTATGTGTCCAGTGACATAAATACAAACAACTTTGACATCAGAGGACACAAGTGGATTCAAAACAGAATAGAGGTGATGCATACATATTGTATCCTATTGTACATTGAACCACATAACTAGATGCAAAAAGCTTGACTTGTTATTGCTACATCATACCAGCAGATCTGGTTGCTTCCTTTTACATAAGCACCTACAAACAAGAAGTGTGTTGTGTGAAAGTGTGAAGTAAGTGTTTGCACGCAATTCAGAAAAAGGGGAACTTGCATAGCAGAAGCAGCTGGTTAGCAATTATGATCCTAACATTTCACAGTGCAGACAATGGGTTAAGCTTAAGTTTAGTGACTAGTGCCAAATCCTTGCAAAAACTTGAGACAATGCATTCCAGCATTAAAGTGTAGTTGGCGATAGGATGACAATCAAAATGATAAACATCCACAAAACACTACAATACTCTGAATATTAGCTGATTCTGAGTCTTCTAATCCTATTGTACTGTTGTAAACAACACAGGAGTGTGTGTTTATACTCCACAGAGACAAATTTGCAGTGCCACACAAAGAAACACACTTGTGGCGTATTTCCACCGGCTCTGCTCTACTCGCCTCGCCACGGCACGGTTTAAGTAGCGTTTCCACTAGCATAGTAACTGGTACCAGGTGCTATTTTTAGTACTTGCTCAGTCGAGGTTCCAAAAGCGTGCCAAGTAGGTACTATGCGATGATTGGCCAACTGCCGGCCGCTGACTGGCCAGAGTGCCGTCACACCACACACAAATCAAGCCCAACAGTGCCAAACTGCAGATCACTTAAAACCACTTAACAATCCTAAAAACGTGGGTTAATCTAAAACTACCACCAGGGAAATCTCTATTTTTAACAGAGGAGTCTCCTTTATTAGGGAAAGCGCCAGTGATTGCGAGCGGCGTCACAGACCGCTGCAGTCTGTGGAGTAGGACGCTGCGCTCCGGAGACATGTGGACAGAAAACAAGCCAAACAGTGACGAACTGTAGATAAGTTAAAACTACTTAACAATCCTAAAAACATGGGTTAATCTCCAACAACTACAGGGGTCTGGTGTAAAGTCACTAGTCACTGCGTGCGTGCGTGCGTACGTATAAAATGAAGTCACCGCAGTTTCACTCGGCCATGTAGTGATGACTCCGCCCACGTTAAGAAGGTACTTTTTTGTAGTGGAGATGCAACCTAATTGTGCCGTTTCGTGCCGAGGCATGGACTGACACAAGAGTATTAGTGCCACAAACAATGCTGACATCATATTTCACAGATTCTCACTTCTTTGCCAATTGTCATTTTATTAGATATTTGATTTGCCATTGTTTATCTCCTGAACAGGAGAGGGAGACAATATATCCATTTAAGCCTTTTTAAGTCAGATAAGAGCTGCCAGCTTTAAACAGAATCCCTGGAGTTTATGAATAAATCAAACCTGGTGTATTTTGTTTGCCTGCATTACTGGAGCTCTCACTGATGTATGGCCTCCTCTGCTGTTCACACAGAGAATAGGAGCTTCACTGCTGTTTTATGGTGGCAGAGGAGAATAATGGTCTGATGAATTTAAGATTGGATAATGTGCCGTAAACCATGACAAAATGAATAAGTGTGCTAATATGAACACTCAATCATTACATCAAAAGAATAAATTACTGTGGAGGATGACAAGGAATGATATGCATCTTTTTAATCTTTCACCTGTGTCATTGGAGGATTTCCAGAATTGTGCTAATCAGGATTTGTCTTTTTTTCGCCCTCTGAATGTTACAGTGATGAGGACGCATCCTACTCTGATTTTTATCCCATCATCCCCGCTGACCTGATGTCCGTCAAAGAGATACTGAACATGGATAACATCCCCCGGCACAGGACATGGTGAGGCACAGAGTAAATCTTTTCAAAATGTTGCCGGAAAGACGGCATCGTTTCATGCACAGCACCCATAAAGAGTCACAGACAAGAACGAGCTGTGGATGTTCAGTACAGTCGACTGTGTGTGGAGCAATCACTGATCTGTTTTGTTTATTCAAGTAAAACATAGGTTTTGTTTTCTCCTCTCTTTATTATACGATTCAACACTTTTTTCAACCTCGTGTGTGAAATCTCTAAAGAGAGAACGTGTTCTAGTGATCTAGTATCTCACTACTGTCATCCTGAAAAGTTCAGGATGACAGTAGTTGACTTTCTGACGTTTTGAGATTTTCCTACTCTACTCCCCAACTGTTCATGTAGATATTAGGGTTGAATGATTTGGGGGAGATATCCAATTGCTATTTGTTAGACAGAAATTATGATTGCGACTTGATTTGACACTGATTTTGATTTTATTTATGTTACATTGTAGCCCTTGCGATTTTCTAATTGTTCAGCCCTAACTGATTTTACATGAACAAAACATTTTCTTTAAAATCGGTTACTGTTCATGGATAATACTACAGATGTGTGTAACATGTAGAGTAGATGCCCAAAAGCTCATTGTTATGACATAATGTCACCTCTGTGTGCCCAGACAACATGTTTGCTGCATACCTGCTGTAAAGCTGCTGCTACAGGGATTTGCCATTATAATATACATTTACTGTAAATATTAACTACTGAATTAATGCCTCAGTATGAAGCTGTGCATGCTTCAGTGTTTTTACTTAAACATGTTGCTTTTGTGACATTCAGAAACAGACATTTAACTGCAGTCAAATACCATTTTCATCTATTTTGCAGTGAGTCTTGCCCAACTGAAAGTAAAAATAGGCAAAAGTGAGAGTTGTGTACCGTCTGCACTTCTTGTCGATAATAGGATGGGCAAATTCAAAACTCTCTCCATCCAACATCCAACAGCACTGTCTTGAGGAAGAGCAGTGGGTCAAGTATCAAGATGCTTTTCTCTTGACAGATGACATCATGATAGCTTTTCTGCTGAGAGTAAGCATCAATAAATAAGTAAAATCAGGGCCCTTTCTTCACTGTTCTCACTGTGAAAGGCCAGCTGGGGACTTGCCCCATCATTTGTGGTTGCATGTCATGAAGCCAATAAGCCATTTAAGTGAGTCACCCAGCAGAACCTTGTTCATTTGTATTGACAGAGAGGAGGAAGAGGTGTCACATCCTTTTGAAAGACAGAGCTTGAGTTAAATAATCAATTAGTCGATCTGGAGCAGAAATGCTACACTGCAATGTGCTGCTTTTAGTCCAACATCACATTTCATATACATAGTCTAGTGTATTAGGGTGTTGGATGGATGATGAGACAACACAAGTCATTTTAATTCATCGCCTTTGGCACGACTTTTGTGTGACAGAACTTTATTATTTTGCTGCCCAAAATAAATTAACTGACAATGAAAAATGTCATTAGTTGCAATCCTGGAATAAAGGTAGAAAGACTAAATTCTAATCACAAGCATTAACCACGACTCAAGGCCTCTTTAAAGCGATTGTGTCAGCACATCATCCAACCACACTGCAGAAAACGGTTACTGCTGATTGCACTAGCAGCACTTGAGACAAGGAGGTTCACCCTTACTGAAACCATGGCTGCCAGCAGGGGCAGAAGGAAAACAGACTTTAGCCACTCAACAAAAGGCCATCTTAATTATAAAAAAAAATGTATGCCTTTAAATCTACTAAATCTTCAGATAATATTTGTTGCTTTGTCTCCCCAATAGACAGTCTTTTCTGACTGGAAACTGAAATGTATAAGCCACTCACTCTTCTGCATCAAAAGCCAGAGAGAAAAGGCTTTGTAGCTCACAGGGAAAAAATAGCTGTTGATGTACTGTTACCTTGTTTGACACGCTTGTGTCACTTCCAAAAC